>NW_027110911.1:540965-563536 GCF_000696795.3 Halyomorpha halys
GGATTTTCTTTTTCTGCCAATTTGGCCGTTTTTCAACAATTCCTACCTTCAGCTTCTTAAGTAATGATGCGTAGTATGATTCTGTAATGTTTTTTCTTTTTTGAAGATTTATTTATCTTAATTGAAGTAGATTAAAATACTCGATGACTATCCCAAAAAATAGTCACCTTCAATTTCCCAGCCTAGAAAACAGTTTTTGGAGCCTGTTCCCCCTTTGCAGTCCACTGTTTGGACTGTATTTTTGTTTAGGACGTAAAACGGAGTATCCGAGTTTCAGCTAAAATAATTAATCGGCGTTAAACAGGATTTTCTTTTTCTGCCAATTTGGCCGTTTTTCAACAATTCCTACCTTCAGCTTCTTAAGTAATGATGCGTAGTATGATTCTGTAATGTTTTTTTCTTTTTTGAAGATTTATTTATCTTAATTGAAGTAGATTAAAATACTCAATGACTATCCCAAAAAACAGTCACCTTCAATTTCCCAGCCTAGAAAACAGTTTTTGGAGCCTGTTCCCCCTTTGCAGTCCACCGTTTGGACTGTATTTTTGTTTAGGACGTAAAACGGTGTATCCGAGTTTCAGCTAAAATAATTAATCGGCGTTAAAACCCGGATTTATTCCGCCTAAATTGCGCCAACAGAGTTCACTAGAACAGATTTTTGATAACGTGAGCAAACGAGGTACCTTGCGTGCGGACAGCTTTCTCATATCTAAATGTTGATTTAACATGTAACAAACACGTTCTTTTGACATGTTCACAACCTCTGCAATTTCTCTCTCACTTTAATTCGCCGGTCGTCAAGCATTTGGTGAACTTTGGCGATGTTTTCTCGGTAGTTGCTGTTTTTGGACGTCTCGAACGTTCATCGGCTCCCAAGCTCTTACGCCCACGTTTAAATTCAGCTGCCCAAAAATTCAGTGGTAAATGATGACGCAGACTCCTCATACACAGAATCCAACTCCTCTTTGATTAGTGTCTTTTCAGAAACATATATTTAATGACAGATCGATACTCGATTTTGTCCATTTTCATAAAAACACTCACATCAGCTCACTCAAACGACTGTTACATAAACATTGCGCGTCCAAAACGGCTGAAACTTTGGTGGGTAACTGTCAACAGATGAGCAACGAAATTCATTTCCTTTTATTTACCAGTGCTTACTAGTCGGAAACTTCTAAGACTCCCCTCGTATTCCGTCCCCACATTGCGAACAGGATTATTTCTATTAAGGAGTTTATTCTTTCTCAAGTGAGAGGGAATCAGCCCGGCAGTCCGGAATTGGGGAACGCAAGGTGTCTTCTTTTACGGCGTGGCTCCTTTCTTCTCACCTCTGGCTCTACAATGAGGAGCAAGCGGATAAGATATTCTTTCCACTGTGAGATTTGATTCCCTATCATTAAATCCCGGAGGGCTCTGAATGTAGAAGATGTATTTGCATTCTTCTAAGATTGAGATCTGCACTAATCTTCTTGTCTGCTCTGCTGAGTGAATAGATGTACATTTATTTATTTAAGATGACATAATTTCTTCTATAGGTGAAATTATCCTAATTTATTAGAAATAACTCTTGCCTAGGAATGGATAAAAAATTTATTACTAACAATAAAACTTCTAAAAATAAACTCAACGATTAATAGGAAATAGTTCTTTTTTATAAAATAGAAATAAAGTAATCATATTCGTTACTAACCAGAGCGCGTAGGGCGAAGTTCTATCCATTGAATCCTCACTGCGTCCATACTCTATGTATTATTCGATTACAATTCTTTGAATCCTTTTGAACACTTATGTTGAAATAAATAAATTTTTGTTATAAAAAAAATGAAAGCTAAATGTTTTACAAAAATATTGGTATAGATAATTTATTGAACGCTTTTTAGACGAATCCAAATGTATTTTAAAAACTTAGACTAGTTTTGCGAAGTGAAATCAGTACTCAAAAAATGGTTAATTTGAAAGACAGGATAGGCACTGAACCCTAATCAATCTGACCTGATATAAACATGGCGTTATTGAGTTTTTGGAGCTCTTGGCATTTCTTATCATGCCTCACATAACTTATTTCTTTATCTGGTACTCAATCCAATGATTTTTATTGGTTTCAACCTCTAGTTTTTGGAGCCTGAACAAGATGCAATTAATTGCAATTCAAATACATACGACCTTTTAAGTTTCAAGAAAAAGGAATATTGTAGTATAATTTGAAATTATCTTTCGATTAAATATTTTTTATTATAATTATGTGTCGATAATTACTATATTGTAATGTTATAAGTGTGATTCTGGATTAAAGTGTCTGTAAATATAAAATAAATTCAATTAATGAATCATTACCAGTAATGATACTCCCTCCCCCACGGTTACAACTAATGGACGATATCGAACGCATCAGCCATCATTCGTTCCAAGATGAGCCGAACAGTCGCTTCTATTATCCAACACAACCCAATATTCATGGCTTCTTCCGCCTTGGGCATGTTCCCCTTTAGATTCGTCAACGGTTTCTTAGAGTTCAACCGACTAATGTTCTATTATTCATTAATTGTCGCCACCTTATTCATGTTAATCAGTTATATGACTGCCATAGAAGCAAACAATCTAAGTGATTCAAATGAACCCCTATATTTGTCATTGATACATTTCATTATTTTTTATCACCTCCTTCAGTATCCTGGCTGTCTCGGTATCATCTTCCTGAGGCGGAACATTTTGCAGGATACAGTCAGTTCTCTTCAAAATTTAATTTTCATATTTAATAAAATGGAAGTAACAATTTCGAACAGCCAACGGTTTGTATTCTTCGATATGTTACACCCAGTTGTAGGCCTCATTGTTTATTACGTTGCGAGAAACATGGCCTGGACCCCTTTCTGTTTGTTATTATTTCTTTCAATGTTTTTAACAGGATCGTGCCTGTATATTTCGCAGTTTTGTTTTCTGGTAGGAATTGTATCTGAATTATATGATGCTGAAATTAACGTTTTGAAAATGTCAAAGCAAACTGTATATCGGAAGCTTGATATCAAAATGTTTGAGCGACTCATTGAAATTGCAAGCCAAATCGCATCTGTGGCCAGAAATATTAACCATATTTATTCTTTTCAGCTTCTGTTCTTGATTTCTTCTAGATTTTTGTTTCTTATAATACACATGTACGCAATAATAAATCTTGTTGCACGGAGCTTCTCAAAAAATTACCGGTTTATAATTGGTGATGTATTCATGTTGTCGTATCATTTTTATAATAGCTGGAAACTTAGTCACGCATCACAGACAGCATCCAAGAAGGTTTGTATTGTAAAGTATTAATTTTATAAAAGGATAAAATGTTCATGATTATTTGATCTAAAGTGTTTGTATTAAAATGTGCTTTTGACAACAGTTATTCAAAGGATTAGTGGTTGTGGTATGAATGGTAAAATGGTAATGGTTGAAAATTCCTAATCAAAATTTGTTGGCAAAATATTATTAATTCACAATGCTATATTTTATTTTATGTGGATTTCTATGTTTGTTGGTTTTTACCTAAGCCTTATGTGTATGAAGGGTCTCGTACAGCATTTAAAATTGTTAGAGGGGAATGAGGAAAGGAATATGCCTGGTAACTGGAAAATAGATTGAGTCTGCTGTCTGGTGATGGGACTCATCAGATTTCGTTATGTCTGTGGTCAGTAAGTTAGTAGTCCTCTGTTAAGTCGGAGTCTGTTTGTGTGTGTCTGCCACATGTGTCAATGGTCGTCCTGCGATGTCAGTGTCCGTACTATTGGGTCCGTACAGTACTGGAGACTGTCAACAAATTTGATCAGCTCCTCGATATAAACTTTGTCAGATTTGGTTATTTCTAGTGTCGTATATATGCTCTTTGAAGCAATACACGATACGTCTGTGTAATCTGTCCTGAAACACTTGGAGACTGTTGGCCTCTGAAGGTGCATATTGGTCAACACAGGTGGTCCATAGAGTAGGGCTGGTCTGATTACACTCTTATAAATCAATTATTTGAGGCGAAGAGAAAGATTAGGAGAAGATAGCAGGTGATTAAGGCTGTAAGACTTGGTCCTAACCCGCTTGATTTTCTAATTCCAGTGGCGAGCTAGCGTCAAGGGTGACATTCCAGATATACTATACTGCCTGCTGGTCTATTCTCTTACCCTGTTACGCTATACCCTTTAGGGAGAGGACGCTTGTTCTACGATTTATATGTTAAAAGCTACCTACCTATTCATTGTTCTTAGACATTCATAAATGGAGGGGAGGGAAAAGATTCCGGTGTCACTTTTTTATCTTCTCATTGCGTTATTCCCAGTAACTTAAAATGCAAAAAAGTAAATTTAATACATGATATGTTATGTGCGCTCGCAGAAAAAGAGATCCTGGGACGAATTACTCGTTGAAGAGTCTACAAAGAATCCCTGCAAGCTTTATTGCCACGGGATGGATATCGACCCACAATGCCCTATTTGTGGTGTTCCAGATATTGCCAAGCACATCATCATAAATTGTACGGCCTTTGATGCATTACGGGCCAGATTGCTGAGGGAAACCAGACTACGCCCTCACAGAGAACCACTTTCCCCAGCTAGTAAGCGAAGGAACCTACCCGTATTACAATGAATTAGTATACAGATGGAAAACAATTATTGGACCAACCCACTTCAATCTTCGTCAAAGAAGAAGACAAGCCCCTGGAATGCCTGCGGACGGAAGGGTCGCAGAAGACTGAACCTTAAGACTGAAAACTAATGAAACAAGTAAGAAAACTGTACATGAACCATTAAAATTGTAAATTGATTTATTAGGAGTGTCTTTATGATGGATATCAAACTGCTGCTGCACTCCTATATTGTTTATAAGGCAGGGGAAGGTAGAAATACATAGAATACATGATATCTTATGTTGTTTATCTGACGAAGAATCAATAGATACTTCCATCTGAATCCATTGCATACAATAGAATTCTGAAAGTAATAATAACTAAACTGATATTATCCACTAACCCTTTTAGTCATTAGTTATAATGTAGCGCGATATGAGCTGCAGTTACTGCTAGACGTAAAAGTAAAAGGAAAATGGTCCAAGTGTGGTCAAATTGTATAAAAACTTTTTATTAAAAGAGTTTCGCCTCTTTTTTCATAAAAAATAATATAAGAGATGTGTAAGAGAATACGATGGCATACAATAAAAATTAAACTAACGTAGGGCTAAAAAAGATGTGATCGATTACAAACAAATGAATTGAAGAAAATAAGAGTTAGAGCTACAACTATAAATATAAATAAAAAAGAAATACAGCGAAGTATTAGACATGAAATGAACAGGAAAAGTAATAAGAAATAAGAGAAATATAAAACAGAATAAAAGTATATTACACACTAAAAGACGGAAAAATAATGGTCACTGACGAAGAGAAAGATAGAACCAACTCAGTTTAACTGTTTGCCATTAGAGAGCTCAAGGCAGTGCTAAAATGAAGCATCGATTATTTAGATATTAAAGTAGATTCTTTTTGAAGCGTCAAAAGAATGAGACACCTAATGGAAGACATCGATCAAAGTGACTGCTTTCACTACGAGACTTGGTGCTTTAGTTCGAGGATGTGCCGACCATTCGCTGCATCGATGAAATATTACCCAATTTTCATAGCTTCTACGGTCGTTGGTGTGTTCCCGTTCAGTTTAGTCCACGGGAACTTGAAGTTGGACCGGTGGTTGTTCAGTTATTCAGTCGCAGTTATTAGCATCATTTCATTACTAGGTCTCTCAGTAAGACCAGGAAAAGTTGAGCCATTTCCGATAGATCCTCTGGCTGTGACGTTGAATCAAATAATTGTCTTTCTACACGTTTTACAATATCCTTGTTGTCTCTGTTTTATTCTACTCAAGCGGAACCTCTTGCAGCAAACTGTTATTTCTATCCAACATTTGATCTTCACCTTTAAGAATTTGAAGAACAGGACTAGTAAGAGATTCTCCTTGCTCAATGTCTTACAGCCTGTCTTAGTTGTATCAATATTTTGCATTACTGGGAACATATTGCTGGAGGAGTTAGCTCTATTATCATTTATTGGATTAACTACATTAGGATCAGTTCTCTGTCTTTCGCAGTTCTGTTTCCTTTTGGGCGTAGCTTGCGATTTGCTAGAAGCGGAAATCGAAGTGCTCAGGACAATAAAACGAACTGCATGTACCAAGTTTGTTGTAAAAATGGTGGTAGACCTAATTCAAAAAAAGAACCGAATAACATCTGTGGCTGAAAACATCAATTCTATATATTCTTCCCAACTTCTATATTTGATGTCGGCAAGATATTTAGTGTTTATAATGCACTCATACTTCTTAATAGACCATATTTCAAAAAGCTTCGTAACCTTTTATCACTTCATCATAGGAGACTTCTGTATGCTATCGTATCATCTCTACTATAACTGGAAAATAACCCATGCTTCAGAGATAGCATCCAAGAAGG
Source organism: Halyomorpha halys (assembly GCF_000696795.3). Classification (NCBI taxonomy): domain Eukaryota; kingdom Metazoa; phylum Arthropoda; class Insecta; order Hemiptera; family Pentatomidae; genus Halyomorpha; species Halyomorpha halys. The sequence goes on from NW_027110911.1 coordinate 547,434, forward strand.
TTGGTAAAGTCTCATCAACTAGTATTTTCGAAAAAGTTATTTATTCATTTAGAAAAATACATCTAATATTGTACGACAAAATGACAACATCTATCGGTAGATGTCAAAATAACATATAAAAATGATAGACAAATCAAATTCATCTGTTACAACATTGACTATCAGGGCGTTATGGAGGCTGTTATGGTTTATAAGCTAGATCTATCTGTACAATATGATTCAATCTCTAGCCATAAAACTAATAATTATGTATACAATAAAGTATGCAATTTATGATATGTAATATAAAAAATAAACGATAGCTAAAACTAAACAGCAGCTAAAGTATACAATAAAACTAATATAAATTTAATAATTCTATATTATAACTTTTTCGAAAGTCCTTTTTGATTAATTTAATTTATTTGGAAATTTCAGCCCAAATGCTGTTCTCCTTTTGTTACTTTGATGAAAACTGTACATGATTAGCTGACTTTAAATAATTTTTTAAGATAAAATCGAATGAAGCACTCTATTTGTTGTTTACTTATATAAAACAATTGGCTCCTTGTTTTCCATGGGTATGCTAAAAATACTGTAATAGTTAATGAACTTCTAACCCTTTTCGATATACACTTTTAGTATTAATTACCTAAAGTAATTAAACCAGTTTTATCTATCATCTCTGATGGATTTACTTAAACAATTATCCATTTTATTGTGTATAATGGTGATTTAGATTTTCCATTTTTTCGGAGAAGACCTTTATTAAACACCTGGTGAAGTAACAAACTAATTGGATTGTAGTGATAGTAATGATTGTTGGAAAAAGTTCTGAATTTGAATAAAATACTTGTGCCAAGAACATTTGTCGATATTGCATCTTCACTATTCTTGTTGGGTATTCTTGTATATGCCATGGTTTGAGAATAAATTTTATTATTATTTATTTACTTTTTATTCAATTTGTTGTTTAAAAAAAAGATCTTTAGTTGATGTTTTTGGAATGTACTGGTGTCAAGAAAAATTCTTTTGTGCATATATAAGCAAAAGTAGTGGGTTGAATTTGATAAAATTGGTACCCAATCATGTATACACTAAACCCTAACTTTTCTCCAACTTTAGGCATTGAATTGTGAATTGAGACCGGAAGACAAATCAGATGGTTAGATCACGTAGCACGACGTATGATCAGGGAATTAGTTTTCAATGGCTGACTCGATCGCCGAACTGGTGGAAGACGTGGGAACGGAAGACCACTTCAAGTTGCTGGACGAGGTGGAACAAATTTTTAAAAAGAAGAATCCAATTGTACTTTGAAATCTTAGCCTAGTTTTGTGTAGTTGAATCAGAACTCAAAAATATTTAATTTGCGATCAATTTCAATTCGAATAGGACTTACGTTTCAAGAAAAAGGAATATTGTAACAATTTGAAATTATCTATCGATCAAATATTTTCTATTGTAATTATGTAATGATAATTACTATATTGTAATGTTATAAGTGTGATTCTGGACTAAAGTTTCTTTAAAGATAAAATAAATTCAATTGATGAATCATTAACAGTAATGATACTCCCTCCCCCACGGTTACAACTAATGGACGATATCGAACGTATCAGCTCTCATTCGTTCCAAGATGAGCCGAACAGTCGCTTCTATTATCCAATACAATCCAATATTCATGGCTTCTTCCGCATTGGGCATGTTCCCCTTTAGATTCGTCAACGGTTTCTTAGAGTTCAACCGATTATTGTTCTGTTACTCTTTAATTGTAGCCACGTTATTCATGTTAAACGGATTAATCACGGTCATAGCAATAGGCGGTGCTTCAATTGAACATTTAAAACTCACATTGCTAGATGTCATTATTTTTTATCACCTTCTTCATTATCCTGGCTGTCTCGGTATCATCTTCCTGAGGCGGAACCTTTTGCAAGATACAGTCAATTCTCTTCAAAATTTAGTTTTCATATTTAATAAAATGGAAGTCAAAATTTCCAACAGGCAATGGTTAATGTTCTTCGATATGTTACACCCAGTTGTAAGCCTAATAATATTTTACATGGCAGGAAACATGACCTTTTCCCCTTTATGTTGGATATTATTTTGTGCTATGTTATTAACAGGGTCTTGCCTTTATATCTCACAGTTTTGTTTTCTTTTAGACATCGTATCTGAGTTATTTATAGCTGAAATTAACATTTTAAGGAAGTCAAAGCATACTGTATATTGTATGCTTGATATCAAAATGATGGAGCGACTCATTGAAACATCAGTCCAAATCGTATTTGTGGCTAGAAGCATTAATTCCATCTATTCTTGTCAGCTCCTGTTCTTGATTTCCTCAAGGTTTTTATTTCTTGTAATACACCTGTACTCAAGCATAAGATATGTTGCTGAGGGCTTCTCACTAAATTACCGGTTTATAATTGGTGACATATTCATGTTGTCGTATCATTTTTATAATAGCTGGAAAATTAGTCACGCATCACAGACAGCATCCAAGAAGGTTCGTATTGTAAAGTTTATAATATTAATTTTATGAAAGGATAAAGTGTTTATGAGAATTCGAACCAAAGTGTTTGTGTTATGACGTACTATACTACCAATAGTTATCAAGTGAAACAAGATATCGTAGTTCGTTTTTCAGTACATAAATCTCAATTTGTTCCCATTTTATGTTATCGATATTTAGTAATACTGAAATGTCTTATCCTCTACACAGTCTAAACTGCTGATATTTCAACCAATCCTAACACTATCCTTTCCATGTATGCCCATGACACATGTGTGCCCGCAGAAATAATAACTCTTGAATTGCATCCCAAACTCCCCAATCCCATATACAACCCTCGAAGAATGGTGTCGAAACTAGATGATAAGTGTAAATCCCAGAAAATCCCATCATATAAACTTTACCCTTCGTCTTTAACATACAGACTGCCCAATATTATCCCTTAATAAGATTCCTTATACCCCTGTCGAAGGGACTAGCTAACATAAACTTCATCTGAGCACATGACTAACTTGGAATCCTTTCTCAAGACTGAAAATACAGGAAACTGCTCGTCGATTCCAACGACTACGGCACATACTAGGCAAACGTTCTGAACTTCCTGTCTATTACAAAAGACTAATCCACGTAACTATAACAAGGCCTATCTGGATTTACGGAGTTGAGCTCTGGGGCTCCACTAAACCACCGCAATCCTCCCATATTCAATCCTTACAATCCAAATATTTTCAAAAAATCCTCAATGATCCGTTTTCAATTCACATCAAAATTGTTCTTAAAGGCTTTTATGTTCCATAAGTAGCGGATCTATTCCGAACATGATATCAATCCTTCACCACCCTCGTACTATTGGGTCATTTCATATAAAATATCAGTTTTTATTATTTCAGAAATTCAAACTGGGATTTATGGACTATTGTTGTTTATGTTCACAGATTATATTAATATTATAATTATTTGCGCATTTTTTAGTATGCCATAAAACACGTAATTCCCGAATAACGTTTTATGGACACTCGGCAGACCGAGCTGCAAGAAGTATTACCACGGTGTTTGCAGATGAATGTTGTAACGAAAGAACCATTCGTCGGTGGTTTAAAAAAAATTTGGCTAATGACAAATTTATTGGCAACGAGCAATTGACGACGATGCTTAGGCTTGCTGTGGAAGAAAATCCTTACCAAACCATTAAAGAACTTGCAGCGTAACTGAATACAAATGTATCGAAAATATCTCTATACTGAAAGATCATTGGTAAAGTAAAAAAAAAAGATCTAAGAACTTCATTAGCGGCAGCAGCTGAAGCGTAATGAGACATGCGTTTCACAGTTTACTAGAAAAAAGAACTAGCATTTTCTTGGAAGGATAATCACGTGTGATGGAAAGTGGAGTGTATATGACAGCAAGCGTCGGTCAGATCATTGGTTAAATATGGACGAAGGACCGGGAGAGCTGCCAAAATCATATTTGCATACAAAACAAAAAAATATTAGTTTCTGTGTTTTGGTCAATGTCAAGAATAAATCATTTTTCCTATTTACCCAGAGGTGAAACCATCACATCTACATCGCGCTGCACTGATATTGTCATAATGAATCAAAAACTTCTAAAAAAGAAAAAAAACCTGCATTGGTTAATTGGAAGGAGACCTATAGTCTTACGCAACAACGCCAGACATCATGTTTCAAGTCAGGCAGTCAAGAAACTGATTGAGATATGCTAAATCCTTTCATTATTCACCAGACTTACCTCCAACAGATTTCAACTGTTCGGAAATTTGGACAACTCTTTTAAAAGTAAAATTTTTGATAATGATTCTCTGGTCAAAAAGGCATTTTCTTACTTCATGTCTCCACAAAATCTTGAATTTTTATATCTGGGATTGAAAAGTTGATAACACGTTGGGGAATAGAAAATGAGGCTAAATATTTTAAATAAAAATGTTTTAATTTTATGAAGTAACCTATCCTGTGAGAACTTAATTTCATATGAAACGGCCCAACAGTTTCTATGGCTGCTCCCACTACTAGTCCTGACAATCTTTTATGACGTCTGAAAAGAAGATGTCCTCGAGATCTTCAAAGATTCAAACAGTGTTATTAGAGTACTGCCAAGGGGTAGTTTCTCCACATGTTATGTAAATACAGCTTTAAATTTCAATAAATAGAAAAAAAATTAAACTTAAAAGTTAAATGCATTCATTTTTATAATTTCTGTATAAAAGTGGGCTAAGCAATTATAAAACTTACTTATTTAATTATTGTGTCATTCTAATGAAATACATTTCGAGGAAAATACATAGAGAACAGAAAGTAAAAGATAGAGTATGCTAAAAGTGAAACTGGATCATTTTCTAAACTAGCTTCAAATTTTGAATCAAATTCGACTAGCCGTTCTCAAAATATGTAATAGTGTATATAAATATATGTACATGTATATATACATTTATGCATGGCTAAATCTCCTCGAAAGAATGATGGTGTGGTTGGTGATATCAGGAGCAATGAGCAGGAGCAGTACAAAATAGAAATATTTTTACATTGGCACAAACAAAACTTTATAATTGTTGTGATTATTGTTAGAATTATTATGTTAAAAAATTCGGAATTGTTTGGAAAACAGACCCTTCACTGTTCCGTAAAAGGATCAGTGCACATTTTGAAAATATCTATCGATCAATCATTTAATATCATTATACATTGATAAACAAAAAAAATATTTTATGGAAAGGTCTAATGCTGTACAAGTGATTGTAAATTGAATTAGATTTAATTATACAATGGATTCGAAAGTGTCAAATGTACAATGGGTTCTCTGAAAGTGTCAAATATACAATGGGTTCTCCTAAAGTGTCAGTTATAATAATAATACTGACCACTTCTCTCCCACTTTCACAACTAATTATGTTGTAGGTATCAGCCCTCATTCGTTCCATGATGGGCCGCACAGTCCCTTCTATTATCCAACACAACCCAATATTCATAGCTTCCTCCGCATTGGGCATGTTTCCTTTCAGATTTATTAACGGTATCTTAGAATTGGACCGATTATTGTTCTGTTATTCATTAATGGTCGCGACCTTATTCATGTTAATCGGTTTATTCACTGTCAAAGAAGCAAACAATCTAAGTGATCCAAATGACAGCCTGGACTTGTCATTGATGCATTTCATTATTTTTTATCACCTTCTTCAGTATCCTGGCTGTCTCGGAATTATTTTCCTCAAACGGAAGCTTCTGCAGAATACAGTCAGTTCTCTCCAAGCTTTGATCCTCATATTTAATAAAATGAAAGTCAAAATCTCCTCCAGCCAGCGGGTTGTATTTATCGATATGTTACAACCAGTTGTAAGCTTCATTATTTTTTATATAGCTGGAAACATGGACTGGGCCCCTTTCTATTGGATATTATTTTGTGCAATGTTATTAACAGGCTCCTCCCTGTATATTTCGCAGTTCTGTTTTCTTGTTGGTATAGTTTCCGAATTATATAAAGCTGAAATAAATGTTTTGAGAAAGTCAGAGCTAGCTGTATACCGGAAGCTTGATTTCAAAATGATGGAGCAACTCATTCAAATTGCAAGCCAAATCGCATTAGTGGCTAGAAACATTAATAATATTTATTCTTTTCAGCTCCTCTTCTTGATTTCTTCAAGGTTTTTGTTCCTTATAATACACATGTACGATATAATAAGTTATGTTACTTATAATTACTCCCTATATTACCGGATAATAATAGGTGAATTGCTTATGTTGTCCTATCATTTTTATAATAGCTGGAAAATAAGTCACGCTTCAGAGACAGTATCCAAGAAGGTTTGTTCAGATTCAAATATTAATTTTATGAAACAGGTAAGTTACATTATTTTTACGCTGATTTATCAGTGGATTCAGAATGCTGTTATGCGTTTTACCAGGGAGTTAAGAGTAGAAAAAATATTTAATACTTAAATTCTAATATTATTTCGTATTATGTTTTCTTAATAAATTAATAGAAATAACTAGAAAGGAAAAAACTAATAAAAATGTTTTGCTGGCCAACACATTTTTTTAAATCCTATTAATACGAATAGTCACAGCATAATTTTTTTTTTAAATTGTCACATTCTAAAATTGTTTGCATTAAAGTTATAAATGAACTATTTCTTTCATTTTTAAATTTTCTTTTAATTTTTTTTTCTAGCTTATTATCGTTCTTTAAATGTGTTTAATTTTTCCATTATTTCAATTTTAAACATTTTCTCTCTTTTTTTTCCCCCATTTTGGGGGGATTTTTTCTTACCTCCTGATCTATATTAATATATAACTACAATTTACTTAAGGCTAATTATATATATACATGTATACATTTAATCTTGTCTTGGCGGATGGCATTGTAAGATGAGGAATACATTGTCCGCTGAAGGCGGGTTAACAGAGGTGGCTGGATAGCTGGGGCTAACAAAGAACGGGGAGGGACCATTACGGCTGTTGGTTGGCTTTATTGTGTTCAGTACATCTCTTATATACATGTTCGATCAGTTGATCTACTCAGTCAGCTGACATCTATGTAACAGCTGACAGGCTATAACTCTCACCCACCAGTTGACGAACAATCCTCGTAAGGTGTAATCCTAGCCGAAGACTCCTTCAACTTTCCCACCCATTAAAGAGGCCTGTGGTCAGTCTTGTAAATTCGTAGTGGCCCCTCTCGAAAGTGAATGCCGTCTTATGTTGGTGCTTAGGGTGTGTTTTAATATGATGATATCCGGCCTTCAAGTCGAATGTGCTGAATACCATTACTCCGCTCAGTCTGTTCAAAATATCTTCAAATCTGGGGATCGGATACTTCTCGTTGAGCTACCTATAATCTATCACCACCCTGTATTTTTTGGTAATTTCGCTAGGCACGCTCTTCTTTTTTATCGCCCACCATGGATTATTATATGGGGATGTTAATAATTATTCCTTGATGTTTTTAAGCTTGAAATTTATAAGCTCTTCCGGATGTGGTGACGTAGCGCCTGCGGGTATCTCCTCTCTTTCACATAAGTGAACTTGTCTTATTTAAGTGTGATCTCATCTCTCACGGTCCTTCCCAGTTCCTCCGAACATGTCTCCTTCTTTAAAGAAAAAATCTTCAATTTCCCTCTTAAGCGTCTGTCTCCAGCCCTCAACCTGATTGATACCTCCGACCCATTCCCCCTCGGTTTTCCTCTGTCGATGACATTTGTACATTTTACCCCTAACTTAATTCCCCATTTTCACTTGATATTCTTAGCCCAAGCATCCACCTTCCCTAGCAAGTCACACCCTACAATCACTTTGTATTCCCTCGGCATACTCCCTACGATATGTACCAGCAAGTTTTCTCTGCTAAATCCCAACATCACCAAGGAGGTATTCCTAGGAAGTCCGATAATATCCTTGACACTTCTGCAAATCATGGTGTCGATGCCCTTCAGCATCGCTGGACGTAGATTTGTGAGGGGAGCAGTATATATATATTGACCTTCATATTTAATATAAAGGAAATAAATATCTTTAACTGCCAACGTTGTGAATTCTTCAATATGTTATTCCCAGTTGTAAGCCTCATTTTTTTATACTATCGGGAACATGGGCTGGGCTCCTTCATATTGGGTATTATTTTGTGCAATATTATGGACAGGATCGTAGCCTTGTTTCCTTGAAGGTTGCGCATACAAATTATTTAACGCTAAAATTCACGTTTTGAGGAAGTCAAAGCATGCTGTATATTGTAAACTTGATTTAAAAAAAACATAGAGCGACCATTGAAATAACAAGTCAAATCGCTTCTGTGGCTAGAAACATCAATTCAAGAAATTAATTTAATAGACCATCACGAAAAGGAGATATTTTACAAAGAATTAAGAAACATAACGGAGAAATGGATATCTGCATTAAGACAAAGCAAATTTTTAATAAAAAATTACTGCCGATATTAAAAAAATATTCCGAAAGATGTTTTTTTGGGATATATTTTCACAAATTACAGTTTGCTTGCTACATAGAATTAATATTTAAGGACTTACTTTTTATTGTGAAATGTAATTTTACATAAACATTGAAACTAAGTTCTTAAAAACTAGGAAGAACTCAGCAGAAGGCACAGGAAGAAGACTCTTAACACTATTATTTATTCCAATAATCTCCTGCCCTTTAGCCAAAATTATACAAAAAAGCAGTACAGGAAGGGGATGCTATGTGAGAAAACCCGTCCAATCGAATTTTGTGTGGCCAAGAGATGAGGAACAAAGATAATTTATCTAATTGGTTTTCTTTAAATTAGAAAGAGAAGACCTTAGGAAAGCCCAATGATATTGTAGATTCTTTAGCTAATAGGGGAGGGGGGAGGTAACCAACGAAATCCAAGGAAGAAGGGGAAAAAGGTGAGGTCTGGAAATGGGGGTGGGATGTTAGGTTTGTTGTCTAAGTTCCCGTACCTGTTCACATGTGCTAAACATGAAGATGTAAGTGTCAGGTTGAATGATATTTTTGGCCCTGCCTGATCCTATTACTCAGGCATTATTCATTATACATCATCATTATCCTATTATTCAGTTGTGATAAAGTAGTGGGTCACTAATTGTTTCAATGAACAGAGGTAAGAAAATTACATAAAATATGTATTTTGAGATATTATTTATTAATACATTTAAATATGTTTACATATATATAAAGATATAACATAGTATAAACATAAAAACTATTTAGTGAGAAATCTGTTGCTGTTTATTTTTAGATAATTTTTTATAAAAAATTAAATTATAAAAACCAATGAGTGGGTCAGTTAAAAAGTTTGCGTGGGTCAATGTCTGACCCACAGGTCATAGGTTCCCAATCCTGGTTTATAACAATAGCCGCCGAAGACTTTATATTATATTACTTATAATAATAGCTGTTAATTACTATTAATAAGAATAGCGTTCCTTAACTCACGTTATAACCAAAACGAATACTCCAGCCTTATCCATTTTCAAGATCGTGGTAAGAGAAATGAGACATTTTCTCTTATAGAGAGAAATTTTACTAAGTCTTATCTTATTCATATTCCAATTTGTTTGAGGTTATTCGATTCTGAACACCTTGGAACTATCTCGTGTTAACGCAAAAATGGATCGACGAAATAGGTGGCACCTAAAGTCGTCATATTTGGGTCTTAGTTCGACTGAAGAATAAGAAAAGAGAGCATTGGGCTTGTAAGAAATTCGAGAGCATTTCATACGCCAAAACGTTCTCCGACTGAATTCTACTTTTAGCTCTGATTATTTATGGATTTAGTTTTATTAGGCTTTATTTATCTAAATAAAGTTAAAGGTACTATTTTAAGTAAATTATTAAAAATTGGAAACATGCAATAGATAATAGAGTGATATTGTAGTAATCATCATACAAGGAAAACTCTGTATTCCTTGAATATCCTTAACTTATGAAATAAAAGGGGCTATTAGCAAAAGGGATATAATTAAAAATTTTATTTAAGCAACCGGACATTGAGGCAAAGGCCTGTAACGGTATATAAATTATAAATTGATTATTTATTTTCCTTTATGGATCAATGTTACGGAATTGGTATTGATTCGACCTGTATTACAGTAAAGAATGAAGTAGACAGTATTGAAGCGTTACTTACAGTAATGAGACCCCAGGGTGACAGCTAATTGACGACAAAGATACGGACCCATCCATTCGTTCCAAGATGTGCCGATCATTCGCTTCATCAATGCTTCACAACCCAATATTTATTGCTTCCACTATCATAGGCATTTTTCCGTTCAGATCGGTAAACGGTTTTTTGGAATTGAACAGATCATTGATCTGTCATTCTATTGTTGTCATCGCCATCTTTTCCTTAATAGGTTGTCTATCTCTTCCACTTGTAGGCGGGAATAACCCTACTTTAACATCGGCAGTGCTTCAACTCATAATTTATTTGTTCATTTTCCAATATCCATGCTGCCTCACTTTAATTTTATTTAAGCGGAAAATTCTTGAGGAAACCATGAGTGCTATCCAGCATCTGATGCCTCTCATTTATAAAGTAAAATCAAACAGATGGAACAGCCATTTTGCTATATTTTTCGGCTTGGCAAATTCCATACATCCGATTTTAGTTACAATTACAGTTATCATTACTGGAAATCTACCAGCGAGCTTTGGTAGAGTATTATACCTTACATTAGTATTTTTATTATTGTTATTAGGTTCATCTTTATGTTTTTCGCAGTTTACTTTTCTTTTAGGAATAGTTTGGGAATTATACAAAGCTGAAATTACTATTCTGAGGTCAATTAAACAAACTGTTTATCGTAGGCGCAATACAAAAAGGATAGAACAATTCATTGAAACATCAGATCAAATCACAACAGTGGCTAAAAACATCAATTCTATATATTCGTTTCAGCTACTATATCTGGTTTCGATTAGGTATTTTTTAATTATAATGTCAATGTTTTTTATTATAGACCATGTTTCCATAAGCTTCTTAGAATATGTCTGGATTATTTTTGGGGACTTCCTTATGATGCTATATCATTTTTACAACTGCTGGAAAATATGCTATGCTTCAGTAACAGCATCCAAGAAGGTTGGTAAATATTTATTAATAATATTTTAAAATGTATTATTGGTCATTTCCTAATTGGAGAAAAATCAGCCAAGCAAGCGATAGTGATTGTTGGAGGTGTCACGTGCTGGTCGCGCTATAAATAAAATTGTCCTCAAACCTCATCGCGCGACCAGGGCCCTATTTCATAATAAAGTACAAAATAATACTATTAGTCTTGTAGATTTATCTTAATTCAATTACTCAGACTTGCACAATAGTAACTTGTACTTTAGTATTGTTTAGTTTCTGTAATATCACTAATAGTCATCCCTATCATGAAAATAATAAGTATTAGGGTTATTAACACACTAGTTTCATAATAGCTTTCATTATGTAACAGGGCCCAGACATCACATTACGAGCACAACTTAGTCCATATCTCAACTGGACTAGGTTAGCGTTACTTAGTGATGGCTATGTTTGTTAAGCAACCATCGACAGTTAGCATACGGCGTACATCTGTTTCCTTACTGTGAAAGCAAAAAGCGTGACCTAAGCTACGATCATGTGACCACATCAATAATTAATCTGTTATTTTTATTTCGAATATTGTATTTATCTCTATCTTCATTCAGTTTTGTTTTTTGTTTCTTTTTTATAATAGTTTAGTCAAATTAGAAAATTTTATTTTCTTAGCACTGTAACTTTAGAGATATAGACTCAATTTATTACAAGACAAATTGTTTTCTAACATTTTAGAGGCAAAATCAACGCATACGGTTGATCATTCATATTTTTTCTCTTCATATCTCAGAAACTATTTGGTTTAGAAAAAAGTTATTAGTCCACTTTAATAGGGATTAATACACTGTTTTGGTATTACGATGAAGAAAACATGAGATTTTCGTTGTATAAATTCATAACTTACATAGTGCAAGGTGAAAGACGAAATAAGGTCAGATCATTTAGTTTATTCGGATGCAAATATGTAAAAAAACATATAAAATAATGAGTTATTAAATCAAGAATAGTGTTAGATTTATTCATCTATACATTAAATAAACAATTAATCATTATTTAACAGTCAGTGAGCCCACATTCATGTGCTGCAGTTCATTGGCTTTGATTCATTGCAGTTTTTTCATTGATTTCTCTGCCACCGTTCTTCTCCATAATTTCAAGCGAGACTCTTCCAATTTTCGATTCCCATCTCGCTAAAATCATCCTCCAAATCATCCAACCACCGAGGCCTGGGTCTGCCCCTTTTCCTTTTTCTTCCTAGTGCATCATTTAGCATCCTTTTGGGAAGCCTACAGGGCTCCATACTTTCCGCATTTCCTAAACATCGCAGCCTGCTCTTCTTAATAGCACAGAGCATATCAAGCTTTCCATACAATTATATCAGTTCGGTATTGCTTCTGATTCTCCACCTGTGCTCTTCTTTAACGGCTCCAAAGATCTTTCTCAGGACTCTCCTCTTCCAAACCAGTAAGTAGAGTTCTCCTGTTTTCCTTGGTTAGAGTCCACGTCTCACTGCCATACATTACTACTGTCCTAATTATTGTTTTGTTTAACAAAAGCATTGCTTTACTGGAAAGACTTTTGTATCGGAGAGCTTTTTGCAGGGCATAGAAACATCTGGTTCCTGCTACCATTCTACCCTTAATTTCTACTTATAAATTATTGTTCTCCATCACAACTCCTCCCAGGAACTTGAAAGTATTGCAACTGTGAAACATGTTTTTCCCCACATCCACAATATCTCTTCTCTCCCCGGTCTAGAGATTTTCATAAATTTAGTCTTTTCACTATTTATATTAAGTTCTAAATTTTTTGCTGGGCGGAAACCGCTCCGGTTCGCTCCTCTCCATCATTCTCCTACAAATTGCTACCGACAAGATCTTGTAAACTGTTGGCAGGAGCGCTCGCTATACCTCTGTAATTTTCACATTTTAGTTTATTCCCTTTCTTATATATAGGGACTATAATAGCTTCTCCCCAGTCAGCCGGCCTTTTTCTTCCATCGATATATATATATCCCATATCATCTTCAAAATCTGCTCCCAAGTGTCTTCCTCTGCGTATATTAATTCTGAAGGGATTTATTCGGGCCCTTGAGACTTATTATTTTTCAGGGAACAAATTATGTCCCTGATTTCTTCTCTGTCTGGTGGTGCCTCCTCACCAATATTCTCATCATTGTTACCAAGGCATAATGTGGAAAGATACTAAAACGCATGTTGGTTGTTTTACCAAGTTCAAGAATTGTCAGTAAAATTCCTTACTGTAAATTTGTATTCCGAAGAAAACAAATAATGTTGCCATAAAAAAAAATTAACATTACAACAAATAAAAAATATCTTTACCAATAAAGATAAAAAAAGATAAAGACAAAAATATCAAGTAAAATTATCTTTACCATTAAATCATAAGCTCAGGTACTCGAAGATATATCGTTAAACGTCGTTAAAAAGAACAGCAAATGCCTATGTACTTTTGAAGTTTAAAAAATCGGTAAGAAAAATTTTTCCTACATATGTATTTCCCTCTGTTATAGTCTATAAACATTCAAAAGGGTGGGCCTAGAAAATAAAATAACAAAATAATTACGAACCCAAGATAAGAAGAAGAAAACATTTATAAGTTCCTATTTCTAATAATTGTCTTATTGTTATTAATTGTTATTGATTATTGGCTACTTCTTTTCTAGGATCAGTTCCACGAAATGAGATGAATTAAACTATAATGAAGTATAAAGTAGACAGTACTGAAGGGCAGTTATTGTAATGACACCCCTAGGTGACAACTAATGGATGACATTGAACGTAAGAGACCCATCCATTCCTTCCAAGATGTCCCGATCATTCGCTTCATCAATGCTTCACAACCCGATATTTATTGCTTCTACTATCCTGGGCATTTTCCCATTCAGAACGGTGAACGGTCTTTTGAAGATCAACAAATTATTGTTGTGTTATTCAGTAGTTGTCGCCGCCATCGTGTCCTTACTGGGTTTCCTAACACTTCCACTTGTAGGCTCCAAATCGGCTGCTTTACCATCGGCAGTGCTTCAGGTCGTTATTTATTTGTTCATTTTCCAATATCCATGCTGTCTCACTTTAATTTTACTCAAGACGAATGTTCTACAAGAAACTGTCTGTTTTATACAGCGTTTGATGCCCGTCATTTATAAAGTAAAGTCAAACAGATGGAACAGCCATATTGCTATATTTTTCGCCTTGGCAAATGTCATACACCCGATCTTAGCTACTATTGTTGTTATCATTACTGGGAATGTGCCAGTGAGCTCTGGTAGAGTATTATTTGTTTCCTTGAGTTATTCTTTAGTATCATTAGGTTCCTGTTTGTGTTATTCCCAGTTTAGTTTTCTTCTAGGAATGGTTTGTGAATTATACGAAGCTGAAATTACTATTCTGAGGTCAATAAAGCGAACTGTATATCGTAACTGCAATAGCAAAATGATGGAGCAATTCATTAAAATATCAGATCAAATCATGTCAGTGGCTAGAAACATCAATTCTACATATGCTTTTCAGCTGCTGTATCTGGTTTCGGCTAGATATTTTTTAATTATAATGTCAATGTTTTTCATTATTGGCCATATTTCAATAAGCTTCTTAGAATATGTGTGGCTTATTATAGGGGACATGTTTATGATATTTTATAATTTTTACAACTGCTGGAAAATATGCCATGCTTCAGTGATGACATCCAAGAAGGTTGGTAACTATTTATTAATAATATTTTAAAATGTATTACTTACCTTTCTGCTCCACAGTATCCTTTCATAATACCCCTCAGAGTGCTACCAATGGGTAGTTTCTCTACACGCCTGTAACACTCCAATTTAACTTAGATCATATTTACTAAATGTATTATAATATACAGTTGTAAATAGCAATAAATACATATTTAAATAAAATAATACCCCACTTATTCCTGTCGAACAGGTCCATTACTTACGGACAAACGACTGACATGGAATCTTCATACAAGACTGAAAAGATAGGAAACTGTCATCGATTCCGACTATTACAACATATACTGGACAAACAGTCTAAACTTCCAATCCATTACAAAAAACTGATCTACATGACTATAATACCTATCTGGATCTACGGAATTAAGCTATGGGGGCTCCACTTAACCACCAAATCCCTCTCATATCCGATCCTTACAGTCCAAAATCCTTCTTATGCTTCCTACTTTGTCACAAATAAAGTCATCCATCAGGACATTATTGTTCCATGTGTCGCTGATTCGGCCAGAAACAATGATACCAATCATTCTCTGGTAAACCTCTGGACCACATAAACCCATTACTTACTAGCCTGGCTTCTCCTTCATTACCTAATAATCCTCCTAGGCATCTGAAAAGGAGATGACCACTTCTCTACAGATGTTATTGTAGTTCTATCAATCGGTATATTATCCTCATGTTTGTATTATATCATTTTATAACTATTAGCAAATTTACTGGTTGTTTATATTTTTATACAAATAGAATTTTAAACACCAATTAATAAATTAATAAAAAAAAAAATGTATTACAGGCTATTTCTTAATTGTAGGAGGTATGCCCAAGGAAGCGGCAGTAATTGTCGGTGGCATCGCCTATTGACCATACGATTAATATTTATATCAATACCGAACTCTTAATCTTGCGAACAGACGCCTCTGTAGGATTTAGTTCGTGTCCTAACTGGACTAGTGAAGCGCGACTGGTCGACGGCTATGTGTGTTTACATCAATTAAATATTATTATTCTGTTATTTTTATTTCGATTATTATATTTATTTCTATCTTTATCCTGGTTTGTTAGCATAAGCATGCTAGATGGTTATTTTTATATTATTTGTTAAAATATTCTGGTCTATTTAGAAAAAAAAAATTACGTTTTTAACGAAAAATTACTATTAAGAAAAGACAGAATAACCAATGAGATAAAATCTCTTTTTTTTTTTTTTTTTTTTTTAATATTTAGTTATTGCTATTTACAACTGTACATTATAATACATTTAGTAAATCTGATCTA
>NW_027110911.1:563946-603766 GCF_000696795.3 Halyomorpha halys
TTACAGTCATGTAGATCAGTCTTTTGTAATGTGTTGGAAGTTTAGACCGTTTGTCTAGTAAGTGCTGTAATAGTCGAAATCGACATGCAGTTTCCTGTCTTCTCAGTCTGGTGTGAGGATTCCAGGTTAATCGCTTGTCCAAATGTAGTCTAAGGTAGCGGATCTGTTCGACAGGGGTAAGAGTGACATCATTAAATAAAACTGTAGGGCAGTCAGTAGATAAAATCTGAATGTGGAAGAGGGAATGATTTAAAAAAGAATCAGGTTTAATAGTTGATGCCTAAATCGAGGTTATGGATACACCATTGACAAAAATACATGTGGGAAAATTTTTGAAGAGGCTGAAGGCTCAACCGAAATAATAGGAATCGAAAGAAAACTTATTTAAAGTAATCTTAGAGGTGAAGAAGAAAGTTTAAAAGAAAATGACATTATTGTACGTTTGTTAAAACATCACAAATCTAATCTCGACAACATAGAATTAGTTCTTATTTCATCATTTTTTAGAGTTGGATAAACTCTGGTTAATTTATTCTGTAGTGGTTGTCGCCATCGTATTCCTAATAGGTTGCCAATCGGCTTCACTTGTAGACGTCAGTATGGCTCCACTACCAGCGGCAGTGCTTCAACTCCACACATTATATTCCTTCATTTTTCAATATGCGAGCTGTCTCGTTTCTATTTTAGTTAAGTGGAAACTCCTGCAAGAAACTATCAATTCTATCAGATGTTTGATTTCTGTCATACATAAATTGAAGTTGAATCTATGGAAAAGCCGGATTACTATGTTTTTCGCCGCCCTTAATGTTATACACCCAATATTACCCATAATTACTTTTTACATAACTGGGAATCTGCCAGTCAGCTTCACTCATAGAATATTTCATGTTACATGATTATTATTATTATTAGGTTCACATCAATGTTTTTCGCAGATTTGTTTCCTATTAGAAATTGTTTCTAAATTATTCGAATCTGAAATTACAATTATGAGGTCAATAAAGTGAAGTGTATATCTCAAGGGTCAAATTGTCAAAACGATGGAGCAATTTATCGAAACATCAGACCAAATCACAACAGTGGCTAGAAATGCTAATTCTATATATTCTTATTAGTTACTGTATCTTATTTCAGATAGGTTTTTGTTAATTGTAGTGTTAATGTTAATTAGTGTCCATGTTTTTCATTATAGGTCATATTTCAAAAAGGTTTTTTAGAATATGTCTGGGTTATTGGTTTATTGGATTATTGGTCTGGGTTATATTGGACTTGCTTATGATTTAATATTATTTTTATAACTGTTTTAAAATATGTTATACTTCAGTGATAGCATCCAAGAAGGTTGCTTAATTTTACTTTATTTTTTTTTCTTTCGAGACAATGTTCTAAGCCACATCTTTTATACTCTTGTGTACTGCTGAAATCTTAACCCAATTTAAGTCCGTGCTCAATCTTGACGAACGTAGTGCGACAGGGCAATGGCCATAGTCTTTTATTCGTTCTAAGCCACCGTCGCTCTACGCTTGTCCAGTCACGACATGGACTAAGATTATTTATAATCTTTATAAAAAAAAAAGATTAATAATAATTGTTTCGGTCATTGTTGCAGTTGCCTTATAGTGTGTTAGATTAAGCCCAAAAGAGGTAAAGAACGATCTGAGGACGGCAATATACACTGAAGCGAACATATACAATATAACTGAGGGTCCGAATTCAAATTCGGATCTTTAATAAGGGCACTAAATTATATTATATAAGTATATTTGTTTCTTCATTGTTTGGTTCAATGACTATCGCCTTCGTTTGGTCGTTATATGCCTCTCTAGTTAGGTTACAGTCTAACAGATCAATTATTTACATTTTTATTAATGTATCCGTCCTTGACATTAATCTGCATTATTTTTAATAAGGCGATAGTGTTAAAAGATAAAAAATAAAATTTTAAATTTACTGAACAATAATATATATCCATGTGGACTGATTAATTAATTTTCGTTCACATATACAAACATAGTAACATTAATATAATGCTGCAAATGCTTATCGCTAAAATAATCAGTTATTAAAATGAATTACCAAAATACTTTACATAATTAAAATAAAATATAAACCTATCAATTTAATAAGAATTTTTTTTTTATTTATTTGTTTAATGTAATTTACAACTGTACAAAATAATACAATAAGTAAATATGTTGTATGTTTCATATACACTTGAAAATCTTGGGAAGGAACCACCCATCGGTGGTACTTCAAACATTAATTTAAATTAGAAGGTCCCGTGGCCATCTTTTTTTCAGACGCCTCGGAGGATTATCAGGGATTGTTAAGGATGAAAGATTAAGAATTAATGGGTTAGGATGGTTAAGGAGTTTGGAATGAAAAGACGCATATCTGTTTTGGGCCAATTCTGCAACGAATGGGTTGTTAAGGTCTTTGTGAATGAGTTTATTTGTAACGTAATAAGGAGCATCAAGGATTTTACGTAGGCTTTTGGATTGTAAGGATTGGATGCGGGAGGAATTTGATTGCCCCCAATTTGAGCCCAGAGCTCAATTCCATATGTCCAAATTGGTCTGATTATCGTAGTGTATACTAATTTTTTGTAGTGAATGGGAAGTTTAGAGCGTTTGTCAAGTAAGTGTTGTAGCAATCGGAATCTACAAGCAGTTTCTTGTCGTTTCAGTCTTGTGTGTGGATTCCAAGTCTCTTGTCCAGAAGGAGTCCTAAATATCGAATCAGTTCAACAGGTGTTAGTGGAGTATTTAGAAAGGATACTGTAGAACAGGAGGGCAGAGGTTTACGACGGAGAGTAAGGTGATCTGATGGGATTTGTCAGGATTTATTTTGATTCTCCAGTTTTGACACCATTCTTCAATAGATGTTCTGTGAGTCTGTAGTGTTTGTGATGCATTAGTTGGGTCGTTGTTTACAGATAGTATACATAATAAGAAAAAATAAAAAAGTTAATAAATAAGAAATGTAAGAGACAAAATAGAAATTAGTAGTAGACAAAATGAGTTTTGTAAAATTGTAAACAATACATAACATATTTTATATAATAGAAACATCAGAAAATTAAAAAGAAAAAAAAAAGGAATTATTAAATGTATAACCAATTGGAAAAACTAAAAATTTAAATTAGCAACTCTAATAAACAAACATTCATAATTAATAAATGGAATTTAATTAAACTTTTGAATATAGCTCAAGATCATAAAATAGGAAAATATATTGAATCAACGAACGTTGCAAAAACCTTATGAATTAAATTAAAAAAATAATAATTTAATAAACTAATAAATAATAGGAAACATCAACAATTTAAATTTGCAGCTATAAAAAAAACAAAACATACAATTATAAATAATTATGACTTGGAATTTAATTCAGCTAAACTTTTGAATATATCACATCATAAAATATACTGAATCAACATACGTCGAAAAAAAAAATTTCATTAGGAATGGATATTTTGGCCTCACATTAGCTGAATCACTCGTCCAATATTTTTGAGAAATTTAAGTGCCAAGTCCTTTGTCTCACATTCTACCCAAAATTGTTACAAACGTTAAATAGCATCTAGTAGTACAGGCTTATGTGGAACTCAAGGTTGTGTCGTGTTAGAGACACTTATCTACAAGGATATACCATGTAATCCTTCTATGATTTACATAATTAGCTATTTCCCCCTATTATATTTGTTTAATTACTGTACATTAATATTTACTACTCTATTCTGTATAGATAACTCTTACCATATTTAGCATGTCATCAATTCTCAATGAGAATTAATATATGAGTTGGTTAGAACCGAATTAATGTAAGTCAATTTCATTTATTTAGATTAATATTTTTATAAATGATAAAAGCATATTCTTCAAGGACATACTATATACTGTAATAAAATCTATATAATATACGAATATCATTAAAGTACATTGTAAAAAACTACTTGAATTATTTCCATAAATGAAAAGTGCCTTAAATAAGATTTATTGGCTCCCAATGATACGTTAATAAGTTGTTTTCCATGTTTGTTCTCGGAAAAAAAATTCATAAATATATTAAACATTTTATTGCTTGATTGAATATTGCTTTTCTCTATTGAACAATTTGATCCTATGTTGCGAATCAGGGTTGAATTCACCAATAATATAACATAATGGATTGCTTAGGACTGTCAGTTACAGTAATGGGATACTTTAGTGCTAATGGAGATATTGAAGCAGGACACCCGTCCATTCGTTCCAAGATGTGCCGATCATTCGCTTCATCAATGCTTCACAACCCAATATTTATTGCTTCCACTATCCTAGGAATTTTCCCGTTCAGATCGGTGAAGGGTTTTTTTATCTTTGACAAATTCTTGTTCTGTTATTCCGTCGTTGTAGTCACCATCTTCTCCTATATAGGTTATAACTCAATTCCAAACACTCACAATATGACTTCTGTACCAGCTATATTGATTGCAGTCATCATACTTGTAAACATTTTCCAATACCCTTGCTGTCTCATTTCTGTTTCACTCCAGCGGAACCTTCTACGGAAAACTGTCAGTTTTATTCAACCCTTACTCTCCGAATATCAGGAAATTAAGTTAAATAATTGGAACAATTACAATACTAAGTGTTTCGCCTTGTTCAATGTTATACATCCAGTCTTAGTTCTGAGTATCTTGTGGCTTATTGGAACTCTGTCGATGAGTCCCTTTGGTTTTGTAATATTTGTGGGTGCACCTGTATGTGTTTTGCAGTTCTGTTTTCTTTTAGGTGTTCTTTGTGAATTACTTGAAACTGAAATCGCAGATCTTAAGGCTATAAAACGAACTGTATATCGTAAGCGCAGTATCGAAATGATGGAAAAACTCATTGAAACAACAAACCAAATACTTTCAGCGGCTAGTAACATCGATTCTTTATATTCTTTCCAGAACTTGTATCTGATTTCGACTAGATATTTGTATTGTTTAGTTTCCTTGTTTTTTATCATAGGAAATATTTCAAATAGCCTCACCACATATTTAAGAGTAATCACTGGGGACTTTATAATGATGTTGTATCACTTTTACATAAACTGGAAAATCCTTCGGGCTTCGGAGATAACATCGAAGAAGGTTTGTGAATTTTCGTGTGTAATTAGGTGAAATGATATAATTTTTAACTTAATTTTGATATCTTAAAAGCAATTAATGATGTCTGAGGTAATTAAATGGTGTTAGGTCAAACTTTGGTGAATCCATTTTGATTATTTTAAGTTCTTAAGATATTCTCTATGCAATGCTAAAAGAATTTTCTCATACAAGTCACAGATTAAACTACAGTTGTCCTGAAAAAATTTCATTTTCTTAGAAATTCACCTTTTTCAGTTGTTTTTTATATCACGCAAAATAGGACTTGCCAGGTGTAGTATAAGAAGCCTCAATCATGATGAAATTTGGAACTCGGTAAACAGATGCCGGATCACCTATTTTTTCTAAGAAACGTATAGAAGCAGACTTGAGATCAGGACAAAAACATTTTCCAAGCGCTGCTTAATCTGAAGGCTGCTTTCGACTCAGTCCCGCATCAGGAGGTATCGAACGTTAAGGAGAAAAAATCATATAATGCCATCACTACAATTAACGGAACATTTGAAGGTAATACCTGGGTAGTGCGAATATATGCGAGGAAGACTGTTACACCCCAACTGGATGAATTTGTCTGCTAGGTCAACTATTTTTCGCTTATGTGTTGCATAGATGAAGTACATCAGTAAAAGGAGAACATTACCTACACAAATTGAAAGACGAATGAACAAGAGCATATTGGAATGGAGTGCAAGAGTATCTATATTAATATTTTTAGAAAAACTTATCAACAAATTAAGCAACACCAGCGGGAGCTTCGGTACGGGACGGTGAGGTGGTTGCGTCATCTTAAGTAAATTAGGAAATTCGTTTAAAATCACAAGAAAATTTTAGACTTCGTCTTCCAACTCACAATAAGTTCTTGCAATAACGCTATTCCATTTTTCATTTCCCCCAGTAAACGAAGGTTTTATGGTATTAGTTATTATGCCTAATGACGGCTCGAGTGAAATGAGAGAGCGTTCAGTTTCTCTCAGTAGTTTAGGAGAGATTATCAAAAAAAGCTTCTTTTTGGGGAAAGCATTTCGAGGCATTAATTTAAATTAATATTTAATTTAATAATAACTCACACTTATTAACTAGTACAATCGATTAATTTAATTTGGCTTGCTTGAGTGGCATTGGCATTGGTTCCTGAAGAGCAAGAGTTAAATTTTGAATGATTTCCTTCAGTGAATTCATTCTTAACCGAAGAAGAGTTGTTTAATAAAGATATTCCCCTGGATAAATGTTGCGCGACATTACCCAAATTAATTGTAATGTAAAGTTATCGCTGGTATAAGTATTTAGAGTGGACTGTATTTAATAGATTTTAAAATAAATGAAGAATGATAATATAGGGAGATAGACCTCTATTCTTGAATTAATTTATATACAATTAATGATATATGTCAAAAGGGTTGTACATTAGGGTTAGTTGAATTAATTTTGATTATAAGTTTACATGATATTACTTAAAATAATAGATATTGTAAGTTACTTGATGTTTGTTCTGTGAGATTTTGCTGTATCATGAAGACTTGTTATTCGATAATTTTCTCTTCCCACTTTCATCCTGCCTTCCGTCCCTCTAACCGAATGTGGTGAAACCATTCACTCATGGTGAATTGCGGATCTCAGCCAGAAAACGATGTGGCTGTTCACTCTTCTGTCCTGTTGTAGAGGCCAAGATGGCTACCAAAGCCTACTGCCTCATACATCTGCCACTTGATAGAATCTTGAATTTCTATTCAAAATGTGAGGGAAACAACTTCCTCAAACAAGAGTAATAGATAAAAATGATGATATCTTATTTACATACGTCTATCGGACATTAGTATAACTGCTCTAAATATATCGTTAATTATAAGTCATAAGCAATATATAAATGATAAAATTCATTCATCCCTTCAGAAAGTAAAACCTCAAGTTATTTCTTGATTATTATTTTCATTTATTCCGTTTAATATTTTTCTGAATGAAATAAAAATGTTGAAAATGAATAAAAAAAACATTCTTCAAGGACATACTATGAACTGTAATAAAATGAATGTAACATACGTATTATAGAACATTTAATAAAAAAAAAATTAATTATTTCCATAAATGAAAAGTCCCTTAAATAACACCTATTTCCCAATTATACGTTGATAAATTGTTTTCCATATTTATCCTCGGGGAAAAAAAAATCATAAATATATTACATATTTTATTTATAAATTGATTATTGCTTTCCTGGATTGAACCATTTGATCCTATGTAGGGAATTAGGATTGAATTCGCCAGTAATATAATGGAATTTAAGAAAATGTAACATAATGGATTGCTATGGACTGTCAGTTACAGTAATGGGATATTTCAGAGAACCATTTGTTCCTAATTGCGAATTAGGATTGAATTCACCAGTAATGTAATGGAACTTAGGTAAATGTAACATAATGCTTTGCTTTGGACTGTTAGTTACAGTAATGGGATTTTCAGAATTAATGAAGATATACAATGGAGACACGTCCATTCGTTCCAAGATGTGTCGGTCATTCGCTTCGTCATTGCTTCTCAACCCGATATTTATTGCTTCCACCATCCTAGGCGTTTTCCCGTTCAGATCGGTGAAGCATCTTTCGATCTTCGACAAATTATTGTTCTGTTATTCCGTCGTTGTAGTCACCATCTTCTCCTATATAGGTTATAACTCAATTCCAAATACTCACAATATGACTTCTATACCAGCTGTATTGATTGCAGTCATCCTATTTGTAAGCATTTTCCAATCCCCTTGCTGTCTCATTTCTGTTTCACTCCAGCGGAACCTTCTACGGAAAACTGTCAGTTCTATTCAACATCTACTTTCCGAATATGATAAAATTAAGTTAAATAATTGGAACAGTTACAATGCTAAATGTTTCGCCTTGTTCAATGTTATACATCCCGTTCTGGCTCTGTTTATTTTTTGGCTTACGGGAAACCTGCCGGTGTTTTCCATTGGTTTGGTATTATTTTTTACATACGTATTTTTAGGTTCATCTGTGTGTCTTTCACAGTTCTGTTTTCTTTTAAGTATTCTTTGTGAATTACTCGAAACAGAAATCACAGTTCTGAAGACTATAAAACGAACTGTATATCGTAAGCGCAACATCAAAATGATCGAGAAATTCATCGATTCGACAAACCAAATCATATCAGTGGCTAGAGATATTGATTGTATATATTCTTACCAGAACTTGTACCTTATTTCGACTAAGTTTTTTAATTGTTTAGTATCCATGTTTTTTATTATTGAGTATGCTTCAGTGAGGTTCAATGCAGATTTTAGGCTAATCCTTGGCGACTTTTTATTAATATTATATCATTTTTACAATAGTTGGAAAATCTTTCATGCTTCAGAGATCACAATCCAGAAGGTTTGTGAATTTTATTGTATATGAATAGATAACATTTTGAATTTAATTTTAACATCTTAATTTCAATCACCTTTTCAGCATATTTATTTAATTATTAACTGACTTCTTTTGTAGACAAACATAAAATGAACGAACAGTACTTGTTTGAATATTTTTAGGATAAAATCCACATTTCTTAAACAAATGAAGATAAAAACACAACTAAAAAAAAAAATGGTTACCACAAACGCTACTGAGTTTCATTCCGGATTGTCGTGTTACTGATCTAGGCACTAACTGAAATGAATGACTTCCCGTTCTACCTTCAATCACAGGTGTGCTTATTTACTCCGAAATCGGATGCTGAGAGATAAGATTGCTACAGTAAAGACCCTTATGTTCCAATTCGCCAACCTTAACGAACGGTCAGGGCGTTCTGACGAAGTTTCTTCTACACTCATTTAATGCAAACCTTTCGCTACACCTCCACAACCGAAACTTGTTACGAAACTTTAGACTGAAAACGAGAAGCAAAAATACCTCGTGTACTGAGCTCTATAAATGAAAAGTAATAATTGTAATGAAAATTCTGTTACTTTAATTATAATGACAATTATGTTACGAAATGTATATATTTTTTAGATTCAATGAATTCTGCTAGAAATAAATAATACAAAAAAAAAAAAATGCATCAGCACGTTTATCATAAAAGTTTAGCAATTTAGAATTTTAATTAATATTTTCTGCATACTTTTACAGCTTCTCCACCCTTCTTACTTCCACCCATTAACGAATTAAGTTCTGCCCCGGAAAAAAATGGCCTAGTCATATCTTGTAAACTTCAAAGATCAAAAGTATCATGTCGATTATAGAACAATTAGAACATAGCGGTATGAAATTTCAAAACTCATATTCATGATTTTTGTACCTTTGGTCATAAACTCTTTCAACTAACGCTTATACCGTGCAATAAAACTACATTCTGGTTTTTATTAATGTTGAAAAACTGCCATAACATAAAAAGGTTTCTAAAAAAAAATAGTTTATAGGTACATCAGTTATTAGTTCATAATATGTTTTTATGACAGAATCGTTTAACACTAAGTTAGCCATTTGGGATTAAATTGACCTGTCAAAGGGTTGTAAGGATTATATTGGAGTGTCAGTTACAACAATGACGCCTCTTTCTTACAGCTAATGGAGGATATTGAACGTACTGAGCTAGTTTGTTAGTTACAAGATGTCCCGATCAGTCGCAACTACTGTCAAATGTAACCCGCTGTTCATAGCCTCCACCGCCTTAGGCATCTTTCCATTCAAAATAGCCAATAGTCTCATGGAGTTGGACAGATTATTGCTCTGTTATTCTGTGTTCGTTGTCACAATCATATCATTTATGGGCATTTTCACAGTTGTATACGAATCTACCTTAGATGATACTTTACAAGTCACATTGAAACAAATAGTTATTTTGCAAATCATACAGTATCCCTGCTCTCTCGGTCTCATATTTGTCAAGCGAGCAGTTTTGCAGGAAACTGTCGCTTCTCTCCAAAATTCTAAATCTATATTTTATAAAATGAAACTGAAAATATCTAAGAATTGGAGCAGTAAGGTGTTTGAATTGTTCGATACCTTACAACCAATTATATTCTTGCTACTTTTTTACATAACAGGAAACTTCCTGGGCATTCCCTCAGCTTCTATCTTATTTATTTTATTCACAGTGACTGGGTCTTCTCTGTATTTTTCGCAGTTCTGTTTTCTTGTAGGCATCGTATCCAGATTATTTGAAGCTGAAATAAATGTTTTGAAGATGGCAAAACGAACTGTATATCGTAATGTTGATATCAAAATGTTGGAGAAGCTCATCGAAACGGCAAACCAAATCATATCTACGGCTAGAAGTATCAATTCTATATATTCCTTCCAGTTCTTATTCATGTTTTTCCAGAGATTTTTAACTGTTATAATGCACATGTTCTCAGTAATTATAAATATTACAAAAGGTTTCTCTGAAAATTACCATTTTATCATCGGCGACATTTTCATGATGTTCCATCATTTGTATAACAGCTGGAAAGTAATTCATGCAAGTGAGATGGCATCGAAGAAGGTTGGTAAAGTTTTGTTTTTGAAGGTATAGTCCATGAAGTCATAAAATGTCCATTTATCCGTTGTTTAGAAATAAGTATTTAAGGTTTTAAATTCGTTGTTCAAAGGAACAGAAATTTAATTTTAATAATTTTTTAATAGTTTAAAGGATGATAAATACTACAATTAAATACTCTTGGGACTGATTCGTGTTGATACGTAGTTAGGCGTGATACTGAGATAAATATGATTACGGCCTATGGAATATAAAGAAACCACGGATGTCCTTAAGCTGCAACTTTTATGTCCGTGTTTCTTCAAGACGCCAGCTACTCAGCCATTAAAGGAGTGGGGGATATTTAAAGTCTTTCTAAACATTCCTGAACGAATTCATTATTATTTTTGCCAATATAGAAAAAGAAAGTTAGCCAAAACCAATAATCCTCGTTCAATAATCACAAAAATTAATTTCAATGATAAATAAATTCTATAACTTTGATGGTAGGTGATTAATTATTAGTTTGAAAGGCGTGTGAATTTTCAAATCAAGGTTATCATTATATATTAATATTTAAATTTCTTTTACCACAAAAAAAAAAATCAAATAGATCTGGTATTAATTAACAACAGAGGGCCTATATATCGAAGTGGCACTGGAAAGAAAATCAACTTTTACATCTCATCCCGCCTAATAAATGTTTTTACCTATCTTAAGTAGAGGTTAACCTTGAATCCAAGGTAGTATTCTTTGTATTAAAATAATCTGCAAAGATAAAGTGATTTCTTCATGCTAAGAATTCGAAAGGTTTAACATAGTATTTATTCTTTTCTAAACCCTATTCTGGAAAGGTATAACATTCCCCTTCTCTGTAAGCTGTACATTTGCACAGATTTTTCAGTTTATGAACGAATGATATTTTCTGGTCTGGAAAATAGATTACAAAGAAATTGAATATACAAACCAATTCAACAAAAATATTTTTTCAGAGAATCATTGGTCGGATATTTCTCTTAAATTGAGAGTATTATAAGGAACAAAAGCATTTAAGTAACTTTATAGTTATTATAAAGTAATATAAATATACACCTTCATTTCTATTATAAAAATGTGAATATAACAAAATTTTATCATTGTTTTTATAAATTCCGTACGTAGATTAAATTTGTACTATCAGACTACTTTACAATTTATTTTTTTTTTCAATTTAAGAGTTCTATTGTATCTTTTCTAAATATCTTCTTTTTTATATTGTGGTAAAATAGGGCATTTTGTAACAAAGCCTATCATGTTTCTCTTATCTTTTATTAAATAAAGAGTGTAAGTTATTTTCATAATATATTCTAAAATTTAATTTTATCAGTTTTCCTCCAGGTTTAAATATCTATTTAATGGATGTATCTCATATTCTCTTAATGGTTTTTGGATATAATGAGATTTAAAATTATACATTTTACTGTTGTTTTTTTAATTTGTTGCTATGTTTTTTACTTTCCTTTTCACTGATATTAGGATAGTATTGTAACTGAGAGAAATTTTCGATTTGCACATTTAAATCTATACGCTTTAGAACTCTCTCAGGCAAAAAAAAAGACTTGCTGATCATTGGTCAATCTGTGTGTCTATACCAAAGTTATTTCATGAAAGGATTTTGTTTTTTCTGGTGGATGCTGCCCGCTAAAAATATATCGCTTAAAATGGACAAGTAATAGGGAAGATACAGCTTGTTGAATTTACTTCCCATTTTGACTTTCACTTACTAAGATATGGAATATATAGTAAGGAAAAGTATGCGATTGTAAAAAATTTCGAATTCCAGTTTTCGACGTAAATAAAAGGTTTGGAGTTCCCTTGGGTCAAAAACCATGTTTCACAATATGTTTTTTTTCGTGAAAAACCTATCTCAAAAACGAAAAGTCTTATGAAATTGAAATTAAATATTAAAGATGGGTGTATACCTGGAATGTTACGACTTTTTCGATAAAATCAACTGACCAAAAGCTCCACTTTAGAGAATCAATTTTTCAAATGTTTTCGATTTTCTCAAAAACGACTTGAACGAGATGGATTAAACTCATTACATAAATGGACAATTTAATGTTCTTTAATATCAAACAGGTATTATGCTCATTGAAAAAAGGTTGAGATATGAGATTCGTCAAATTTCCATGAAATTCTCATTCTTTTTGATACCTCTTTGATCAAAATCATGATCGCTCCTAGAGAAAGAGCTCGATAATACCATATTATATATACATACAATGTCGAGTATAGAAAATATTTCTTAGTTTCTTGGTATATTTTGCTTTTTTACGATATCATGGGAATTGGTAGTACCATTTGGAAAGCTTTTGACAATTAAGACCCGTATAGTAAATATTGGTAAATATGAAAGCAATAATCATATTTATATAACTGAAATCACAACAAAATATGCTCCGTATTAGCTCATAGTCCTCAAAGTAAGGGTAAAATCTCACGTGCAACCCTGTTAATTTCTTGGGTTAGGGTAAGCTTGTAACGCACTAATTAAAGGGATCTAGGTAAGGGCTCTCTTCTTATAGATCGGAGAATGGATCGGGGGAGAAATGACTTTTTATCACTCCTGAAAAATATAGAAGAAAATTCAGCGACAAGGCTTTTGCCTGAAGACGATTTTGGGTTATCCTGTTTTCAAAATATAATTCGTCAAAAGTGTGGCAGAGTATCCTTGTGTTATTTATATTATTGTTATAATTATTAACATTATTATTATATTATTGTATTATAACATTAACATCGGTGATTTTGAAGTTGACAATTATACTGATAAGAAGATCTTTGCGTTGGTCAACGACTTCGAAACGTTCTGGAATAAGCTTCTAAAACTAAAATTCTTGAGAACACCAGTAAGAAATGTCGCCTCTATATTCGCCGGGACCAAAGAATAATGTCAAAAATATCACTAAAAAATACTAGTTATACTCATATTTACTTACTGATAAAATAATAGTACGCTAACTCTATATTTTATGTTTGCTGAGATTGAAATGTAAGCAAAGCTAAACCAATCAAAGCAGTTGTATGCATTTCCTACTACCAAATATGTTATGAGGTAAATGCTGTTTGGCATTCAAATTATGGCTGGAGTTTTTAAAGAAATATTAATATCAATATTAAATACTGAAAACTTATTTTTCTCTGTAATAACGAAAAAAAAAATAATGGGTTGAATCTTACCCCTTCTCGTAGTTTTTGTAACCGAGTTCACCCTTGTGGACGAGAGGTTAATAATACCCGTAACACAAGGTTTTTTTTTATGTCTAATTCAAATTATTTATTTCCTTGCTCCATTGAATTTGTTATTATATATAACGTATAATATTGTATATTTTAAATATTTTTAATAACCAATGACATTCTATGTTCCAGTCTAAAGAATTCAACACACTTCTGTACCAGCTGATGATTGACGATACGACCAACGAAATTCTGCATAATGTGAGTGTTGACTTTTTGGCAACTTTAATAGGCATTTTTTAAAAACTTAATTCTACTACAATAATATTCGTTGAAGTACCATAGTTTCTTGACAGCGAAGCCAATATTTATTCATCTAAAAAGGGGTTTAAATCAAGAGATTATTTTATTTTTGCATTTCTTTACGTATCACCCTCCTTAACGACAGAGAAATATTATAATGTAGTTTTGAGGGCCAACATGATACTGGTGAATCTATTCACAAAACGTATTAAATTTTAATATATTTTATCGGTAAACTTTCATTTATCAAATATCTTCAAATATTAAATAAAAAAAATGAGAAGTTGAACGGGTGGATGAACCTTATGCTCTTGCATATTAGGAGGTAAGGATTTGAGGTAAAGGCTTGCCACCTAGTATTTGAGATTAAGTGATACTGCTTGTTCCATCACTGTAAACAATATATCCTCATTGGATTAAAAAAAAATATAAATAAAATGAAAAAGTTAAATATTATTGAATCAGATCAGAGGACCTCGTTTTTACGAATATCCAAGAAAATTCTTCACAACGAACTACATTTACTCGTATTGATAATTTTTAAAAAAATACATAGGTCTATACAATAAAATACATAGGTCTATACAATAAATTAAAAAGGTCATTACAATAGAAACAAATCAAATAAAACATAACAAATAATAAATTTTATTGGAACACTGCTGATTGGCCACGAATAATATATAGAAAGAAGATAGTGCGAGTGCGGCCAATAAAAATTAAACTCAAATATAAATTAAATAAATAGTTTAATTACAATTTGATTTGTTTTGTTCTTGTCCGCATCCGAACTATCTTCCTTTTATATAAAATTCTATTTAAATGTTTATATTCAAATACTACTTACTTGTACTTAAAATCTTGCCAGTACGCCATCTTGATCTTTTTCACCACAAGAAATTCAAGGATATTAAGAGATCAGGTGATGGAAAGAGAAAGAGTGTTTGTAAACTTACAAATATTAATAATTGTGCATATATATATAAATAGTTGACCGTATAATTTAAAATATGAAGAAGACGGTTGCGGTCAAAGCCTATCGTCTTGAACAGGCCTGATGAAGCATTACAAAGTGCGGCGAAACGTCGGATAATAAATAATTTAAAAATATTTTGTTCTTTTTTGACCGCAAACCTGGCCGTATTCTTCATGTATTTATAATTGTGGCTCGCTGGGAATGGTATTTTAAAATTTTGAATGATGATATGATAGCTATAACGAAAACGTTGACGATTGTAGAGATTGCATTAGAATAAGAGAAAATCCTGAACGCTCAGCATATAAAGTGAACGGGATCCGCAAAAGATAAAGAGTGACGCTGGAAGGACCGTTAGAAGCACGCCTAACGGGAATATTGAAGAAGATCTATTTTTGATAAACATTGAGCGCATATGAAAATAAAAAGAAGAGGTTTACAGATGTATGGTTACTGCTGTAACTGAGTTAGTCTATATTAAATACTTGGATACTCTTGCGATATTCGATGTTTTGGCATAAATCCGCCTCCAATTGAAACCGGTTCGCCCTACTCCACTCCACCTTGCAGTGAAGTATATAGAAAGGTCAGGGCGGAGCGGGCAGGTGCACAATGATCTCAAATGGTGAAAACCCGACATAATTCTCTTTTTTGAGTTCGTCCCTAGTCTAAAACTACCAATGTGTGACCCTTACCTAAAGATCTAAGCTATTTATAATCAGATTATAAGGAGGTTGATAAAAAATTGTAAGGTAGAAGTAATAAAAAACTTGTACTATTTGGCAAACTAACAATTCAGATTTCATGGAATTGTAATTTCACTTATTTTTTTTCTTTTAGCCGATTTTTTATTTTTTAAAGCATAAGATCGAAGTCGATTGAATCAAAAAATAATTTTATTGCTCATCAAATAGTAATCCTAAATTTTGGTAACAGAAAATTTGAAAGAAAATAAGAACATTTGCTGAACTGTAAATTTTCCGGATTCTTGGGAATCTTTATAAATTTGTCCAAAGCTTTCAGACGACAATAATTAATAATCGATAGTTACGAACGACTGCTACCATGGATGTTACACTATGAAGTATTGATAAACATTTACATATTTGACAGATTTCGGCCAAGCAGCTATTTCAGTTCTCATGAAATTGTAATTTCATCTCTTTTATTTGTTTTTCAATTTTGCAGAGAACAAAATTTAAGTTAAACTTTGAAGGAAAGTCTGAACTACAAAAGGCTTCGATAACCTTTTCTTGAACAGCTCTTAAAACCGTCTTACGCAACCATAACAACCACAAACCGTCAAGGAAAGCGATCAATGAAGATTTGATCAACGATTTATTAATTTTGCTAAAACTTCTTATTTTAAATCTATGAGAAAAGAAAAACACTCGTGGACTTATCGTTTAGTTTTCAGCAAAATGAACTACAAGAATTCATAAACCAGTATTAATTTTATTATACAGTAAAAATCCTGTAAAATAATTTCAACTCTGAATTGAGCATACTTCAAACAGATGATAAAAAATATACAAAAAAAAAAAATTATGGCAACACTGTTTTAATCACGACATAGAGATTCGTTATCGTTTTTACAAATTTATAATGTTATCAACATGAAAAAAAACCTTCATCAGTAGTCGAAATGCCGGTTCATTTTGGCAGTAATTAAAAAAAAAAATGCATTATGTTGTTACATAAATAAATCGCAATATTAACATAATTATATTGCAATTTTTAAAACAAAACAGGCTTTCTTGAAGATGATAAACTAATATAGATATTAATCATTTCCCACATATCTTATGTGATGTATAAAGCAATGCAGTTTATTTAAATTAATTAATATATAAAAAACTTATTATTTTTTGTTGATATTAATGTTCAATAAATGGTTTGCTAGGATAAGCTGAGGTTGCACATTTCGATGAAGAGAGAGGTGGTGTTCACTGCTTGTGGATTCTTTAATTTGGACTACACTTTGGTCCATTCGGTGGGTAATTTTCTTTACTTAGTTATATATCATGAAAATATATGTATATATATGTGTGTGAAATTAGTGGACCTATGATGTTAATGAGGAATTAAAATGCTTGTTCTTGTGTGATAAAATGAATATAAAAATATAGTTCATTATTAAATTAACTCGTGATTGATAGCATTATCGATATATTAATAGCTGTATGTCGAGTGATACAGATAGCCTCTCATTATCTCAAATATACATAAAGCCGGGTAGACATTCTATATTATTTTAGAGTACATCCTTAGTAAATCGTCCAGTTTGCAATACCCCCAGTGAATCTTCCAGCTAGTTACATATACATATGACAGCATTTATTCATGTTTTTTTTTTCCACTTCATATAATATGCGTTTCAAGAAATAATAGTATTTAAATGTACCGCCTCATGAATGATACTATCATAAAATAGTTAAACATTATTTTATTATAACTGAATTAAAATCATTTTAATTAATATCATTTCACTAACATGAACAATAAAAGCCCAGCACACTGGAATAGGGATTGATTCCTGGCAGGTGGGGTGGAAGAAACTGATTTTACTCTTCACTGCCCTTAAATTCTGGATAAATAGTTAGTTCCAGTAAACGATGGCAGAGCTCTCTGTCTTTAAAAGTTGGTAGAGTATCAACTTTTGTTGGGTATCCTTTGGATGAAACCAATCAATACTTTCACTTTAGATGGTTCTTATAAGAAGAACATCAAAGTGATCAATGTACAGTGACCGAAGTATTTGCACACCTTTTTTTTTTATTAAATTATGAATTTATGCAATAAAAAAAACCCAATTACTTAAAAAATAAAAGCTATATATCTGTACCTCGGAGGGATACAACACTATGTCCAGTAGTAATTCACATGCTTCAGAAGGATAAAACACCAAGTGGTGTTCTATCCCTCTAAATGAAAGTGGAATTGGTGTTGTTTTAAAACATGCTATATCCGGTTCTAACTGGTTTTGGACATAGTGCTCAATTCCTCTAAGAAATATGAGAAAAGCTGATTTTAACTCTGTAATAAAGTCAATATGGAAAAAAATGGACATAGTGTTGTATCCCTCCGAGGTACAGATATATATATTTATAGCCAAATAACTACAAATAAAATTAAAATAAAAAAAATCTTTCAAAAAAAAAAAACGTCAAACTTACAAAAAATACGGAAAAAAAGTATTGGCACACCTTGTGTTTTATTATTTTTTAAATTTAATATTTTGTTTGAACTCCGATGACATCTATTACCGCTTAAAGGTCTCGGCATTGATTGGACGAGGTTTTTAATTAAATCCGTGTTAATTTGTTCTCAGTCTTGCTGTAAAAGATTCTTGGGGTGGTGTTTTTTGGTGTTATCGAACATTTTTATCTAAAATATGCCACAAATTTTCAATACCATTAGTGTCAGAAGGCTGTGGAGGGAAATGATGTTGTTGGCGAATGTTAAATATTAATTACTCTTTAGTTTTATTGGCTGTATATTTCGGATCATTATCATCCATAAAAATACTCGCATACCAATCCTGAATTACTAATTTGGCTGCACTGACTAGCAGGTTATGGCATAAAACCTTGACATAACCTTCTGCATTTAAAATTCCTTCAATAGGCACGAGATTTCCTGCACCATTATAAGCCACGCATTCCTAAACCATTAAATTAAATTTAGTCTCATCAGAGAATAATACATTTTCCTAAAGGCTGGTGTAGTCCCTAGCAAATAAGAGTCTATTTTTGCAATTGGTTTCACTGATATAAACTTTCTTTCTCGGGATCCTGGTCTAAATTCCTTTAGAGTTCAAAACATTTCTAATTGTTGTAGTGCTTACACAGACCCCAGAAGTCGATTCGACCATATTAGCTAGGACACTTGCACTAACTCCAGGATTTTTTATCGCCTCAATTTTGATTTTTCTTTTCATCCTTATATTTACTTTCTTTGGACGTCCTTCCGTTATTTCCAGTTGTACCTCTTCGAATCTCTTAATTACGTATCTGACAGTAAAAAAATTAATACCTAGCAAATCCACTATTTCGTGATACGATTTTCTTTGATTTCGATATAATATGACTTTTTCACGAAGTAGCGGCACGTACTTCACTTGTTTTTGACATTAGGATCGGTTAAATTAAAACGAACTTAATACATTGAAATATTCTATATATAAAATATTTATAGAAAAGAACAGGATTATACTCAAGCATACAAACAAGAGCAAGTAAACAAATATAGTGAGCAAATACATTTTTCCTTGTGTTCATATTATGTTTAAATAAATTTTCATCATGATCAATTTTTTTAATTGAATTTGTACTGTTTTTTAACAAATTTTAAATGTACTTTTTAGTAAGGAACCTCAGACTATTTTTTTATTATTTAAATTCATTATATAAAGAAAAGACAAGTTGTGCAAGTACTTTCTTCGGTCACTGTAAATGTGCATGATAGTCTACAAGTCGCGTCCATTGGCATCATATTTTTCTTCCTAATGTATTGCAATTACGCGCATCTAGGAATGTTTTGACATGTAATGAATGACCCTTTTGCTTTCTCACATTATTGTTCCAAATAAAATTGATTGCTGTTACCATTACCCTGCAATTATTGTAACACTTAGCACTGTAGTCTGGCTCATGCCATTTCCTTCGAACATTTTGATCATTTCTTAAGATCACCCTTGCGTAAACACAGCACAGCATAGTTAGTTCTTATTAATGTGGATCTTGTTTTGTTTCAGATGATCGCCTCTGCCACAACATACTTAGTCATCTTGATCCAATTCGGCCAGAGCGGTAGTGCGGCTCCAGAATCTCTGCCGACGGTCATAACTAACCTCACTACCACACCGCTTCCTCTGTCCTTGACCACTTACCAGTAAACTGCATCATTTTATTTGTAGAAAGTTGGAGACCAACATTTCCAAAATTATACAAAACCTTACTGACATTGCTACAATTTTTTGGTTGAATTAAATATATTGATTTATATTTTATTTTATTAGCTATAAGATTCCATGGATTTTCACTGTGATGGTTGTTGATTTGAGTTAGAATTATTTCAACATATATGTGAATCTCTAATGGTTTAAATAATATAATAGAGTAAAAAAGGTCAAAATAATCAATTAAAAAATCCTCCAAAAACTTGAATTCAGGACAAGGTGTGAATGAAAAATCGATTTAGTTATGCTCTATACAGCTGATATCCCTAACAATCCTTACACTATCCTCATCACGTATGCAAATGACAGATGTGAGCTCGCAGTTAATAATAACCCTTTAATTGCATCCCAAACTCTCCAATCCTATAGTTCCCGAAGAATGGTGTCGTAATTGGAGGATTCAAATAAATCCCATCAAATCACTTTTTCTCTTCGCCGCAAATCTTCCGACTGCCCTACAATATCCTTTAATAATGTTGCTCTTAACCCTGTCGAACAGATCCGCTACCTTGGACTACATCTGGACAAACAACTAACCTGGAATTCTCACTCAAGACTGAAAAGACAGGAAACTGCACGTCGATTCCGACTATTATAGCACTTACTAGACAAACGGTCTAAACATTCACTCTATTACAAACATTCAAATTATTACATGACTGTAATAAGGCCAATCTGAACATACGGAGTTGAGCTTTGGGGCTCCACTAAACCTTCCCATTTCTTTCGTATCCAATCCTTAGAATCCAAAATCCTTCGTAAAATCCTCAATGCTCTTTATTTTGCCACAAATAAAATCATACAAAAGACCTTAATATCCCCCATATGTAATCGAGCTAGCTCGAACCACATACCATTCCTTCCATTATAATCTCCCTAACCACTCAAACCCACTAGTTTCTAACCTTGCTTCCTCTTCCATTCTTGACAATCCTCTGAAGCGCGTGAAATGAACATGGCCAAGAGTCCTGCTAATGTAAACACGCCATTAGAGTGCTACCAATGGGTAGTTTCTGTACATTTCTTTGTTCTAAATTTCAATAAAAATATGAAAAAAAAAAAAAGTTTTAGTTATGCATAAAAATCGAACTTTCCATCTCTAATTGAGCTTTTGTCTATAGATAAAAATGACAATTAAGCTCTCATTCTTTTTGCTTAATGCTTGATTAAGCCAATTTAAAAAAAAAATGTATTTGACCTTATCTACGTCATTCGAATAACCTTTTATATAAATTGTAATTGATTCATTTTTTCATTAAAATGTAAAGAATTTTTTAGTTAGTAAGATCATTTTAATACAAAAAAAAAAAAAAAGAAGCTTACCATCATATAATAAAACTACAATAAAATAAGCAAACAATGTGATTAGTTAGAACTGCCACCAAATAATTAAACCTTTATTACATTAATACCAATACTAACCCTCTAACCCATCCTCGTTGCTCGGCTTCCTGATGGGCGATCTACATCTTCTTGCTAATGGTTTGGCCAGTTCCTTGACTCTCTTGGTACACTTGGCACGAAGAGATCGGCGCTTAGCACCGTGAGGATGCTCAACCTTGATCCGGTACTCTTCGGGTCTCATTACCGGGAAGGCCAATTCTGATATCCTCTTTGAGCATCTGGCTTTCAGAGACCGTTTTTTCACTTTGAAGACCTCTTCGGCGGGTAGTATATCAACAGGAGGGAGTTTATGGACAGGCTTAGCGAGCTCCAGTATCCTCGGCGTGGCTGTGTAAGGAACAGACGAGTAGAATAAAACCTGGCAATACTGGTAAAGAATGAGTAAGATAAAAAACTAAACTGGCACAAATACATAACAATGGAGAAGGTAACTTTAATGTTTTGGACGTTACATACTTCCATTTCCAGGCCAGGCAGCTTTCCTCCAAATAAGAGAATACATTATTCAAGATTACAGAAAGTGGGAACTAAGAAAAGTTGAATCACAAAAAATGTCCATTTCAACTTTTTTTTAACGCCCTGCTCTAGTTGTTCCTTGGGCTCCAATAGCTGGTTGAAATGATCTTCATCATTATCATAAAAAACCAGTGGTGTAAAGTGTCTCATTGATCACCACAACTTAGGGACAACAAAAGACTAGCTATGCCCAAGGAACAACTACAACAGATGATTTACGACTAAACTAATTGACCAAATTATTAAATTATGATAAAGATTTATTTATTTTTATTTTGGTATACCATAACTTTCTCGCTAAGATGCACCGTTTGGGATAGACGAAGAAAAACCTAATTTGTAACTTTATCAAATTAATTAGCACTTTAGTAAAATTTTTATGAGAGCTAAAATACGTTTAGGTGTTGCATGAATTCTTATGATGAAGAATTTTGATGAACTTTGAAAATATAGTCGTCTTTTGGTTTCAGGTTCACTACCTTGAGACTTGACCGTTATCGTTCAGTTTTGAGTTGTATCGGGCTTAGTTCTCCAAGATACGCGGGGCAATGTAATAAAAAATTATAGCAATGCCGTTTTAACACAAGCTGAACAAAACTTCTGTGTGCGGACCAAAATTAAGAGTGATTGCGTATTCACGGTAAAGTCTGGATTGGGTAATCATTCTCAGGTAAGTTATAGGGCACCTGATCTTTGGTTAGCTATCTTCCCAGTTTGGAGATCGTCCACTTTACTGACAGCCCTCCTATACCACAGTTGTAGGTTGATTCCCCAAATAACGAGCGATCTTCACCCTTGACGAATTCCCTACAGCCTTCCAAGATCTTTCATATTCTGATTTTAATACTTATCGGACCATTAAATAATATCTGATCAAACATCAAAACTTCACAAACACAAGGAAAAACACACAATGCTCTCCTAGCAACATTTGAAGTAGGACAAGTTCCTCTGAAATGTTCTATTGGAGGTTCATCTTCTTCAGTTCACTCCAACATCAGAATTTGTGAATTCATAACTTTATGATGTCTCTCCTTGTATTCTTTTCTCCAAAAGACCCTTTCTTTCACAATTATTTTTCAAACTTCATCTAATGCCGCAGAACTAAAATATTTCTCCAATTTATTTATTTCTTCTCTTTGCCAGAAGAGGGTCTGGATGTGTTTAGAGATAACATTTTTGTTTGTATCATAGTTTTTCATTAGTATTAATTATAACAAGCAATCAGAGCACAAAGGTTGTAATGTACAAATATGATTACAAGATAAATTTTAGAAATAAATACATTATCCTATTACAACCATACGCTATTCAGCAATTTTTCATCCTTGTTTTATAGGAGTACAGATGCAATTTTTTTAAATTTTTATTTTATGTTTGTTATTTGAGATAAATGTGTATATGTTATTAAACAAGATTTAAAATGAAATGAATCAACTTTTGTCTTATGTATATTGACTGTTGTTCAACAACTATACAGAGAGATTTATTAAACAGGGATAAGAATAAATGTAACAAGTTCTTTTTGCTTTGGGTTCCATTAAACATTACAAAAATCTATCAATAAGTGTTTCAATAATTAAATAATGTTCAAGGTTGATACACTTATTCTTTCATCTGAATAAAATGTTACTCACGGAAATAAGGCTTTGAAGTTTTTATAAGTCTTCTTTTTTTTCTATAATGCCCAAAATGTGGTCTATTGGAATCAAAAACATTTATTATAGATTTTCTATTTCCTCTTTTCTTGACAGTCTGAGATATATTTTTTTCTTTCGTTCCTGATTTTAATATACAGGAGCTATCTATGGTGAAATAGATCTTTAAGATTTACTCATTAGACTACTTTTGTTTCATACTACTAAATTAATTTGAATACTTTGACAAATATTAATTTATTTTATACCTTATGTGTCCCACAAAAAAAAAATAAATAAAAATAAAAACTGTTCCAAAAATGTTTTTTAATATAATCAGTGAATGAATATGTTTTGAAAATACCTCTGAATAGAAGAGCCCTTTTCGGAACTTTAAATGGTTTGAAAGCTAAATCTCTTTTAACTGGAATTGGTAGTTCTTTGTGTCTTGCCAGAAACGCTAATCTTTTTGATATTTTGAATTTTTTAGTTTTTTCTTGACCCTGTAACCATTTTGAAGGACCATATATTTCTTATTTTGTTATGTAAGATGAAGGGGCTAGAATTGAACTATTTAAATATGTTACAATTGAAATGGAAATTTATAAGAAATATGAAACAGGCACAGTAAGCTAATATTTTTAATGATAGAAATGATTAAAACTTTAGAAGTTATTACCACTGGAAAATATCATAAGCATCTTGAGGTTATTCCTTTACAATAGCACCAAACATGAAAGGTTTTTTCTTGACGAGAAAGAAGTTTAAAGAAGAATGCATTACAGATAGGCAATATACTCTTTTCACTAAGTGATTTATCAGCGATAGATTTTTGGAAAGACAATGATGTATGAAATGACAATATCCTTCTCTGGTCATCACTTTTTTAGTGAATTAGAGAATATGTTGGGTGAATCAATAGAGCATTGGGTATGAAAAAGAAGGGAATGAATCATTCTGATCTAATAATAGTTATTTAATAAGATTACATAGATGTAAGTCTGGTTATATGGTCATTTCCAGATTTGTCTCCACCTCATAACAGTCAGAAAGGCCATTGCATGGATTGAAGATGCTAGGGATTAGATTTTACCATGCCAATCCTTTTGCTCCCTCTAATTGGCCAGTGGCCTTTTTTACTTCCATTGATGTTTAATAAATTTAAAATCTCTAAAAAATCAGTTTGTTTTAATTTTAATCATTAAAAAATAACAATAAACTGGTTTGATTTCTGTATCCTATCTATGGAGCCCTCCTGGCCTAGGTACCTGTGAACCGCCCCTATCGCCCCACCCATGCATTGGCTCTGACAAACAGGTTGAGGATATAAACAGCCAGACATAGAATTAGTGCATCTTAGCACCTTAGGGGATTCCCTGAATCAAAAGTCATCAGCAGAAAATAAATTTTTGACTTTTAGTTAGGCTAAAACCTTGGTCATTGAGTTCATGGTCAAGACCACTGAACTAAAACAGATATTTATTATCTTACCTTAGTCAAATTTTTATTCAGTTTCGATTCTTTACTTTCGGACAAGGCAGGATCTTCATCAGATTTTTTTTTCGTGGTTGTCACTTCCTATATAAAATTATATTATGAAAATACTTATGAGATATTCCTCACAATTGATAAACTACAATATACATTACATTAGAGCTATTTTATAAAAAATATTTTATTTTATAATATTAATCAAAAATGTTATGGAAAAAACTTTAAACCACATTAAGCCAACATTTTTTATATATATTTTTTTATTATACTATACGTTAATAGAAAATTATATACAAGTAAAAACATCAACATTTTATTTTATAAATTTTACTTCTTTTTTTTTTACTTATAATGAACCCTAAAACTTATCCCAGAAAATATAAATGTAACATATGTAAAGCTTCTAAAAAAGTTGAAACTACTTTGCCATTCTTAAAATAAAAACTGTTTAGTTAGAAATCCAATAGAGTGAGTTTAAAAGTAATTATAAATCTCATTTTAAACAGAAATAAGACAGTTGAGGATGAAACAAGTTTTAATTAAAGTAAAAGAACTATAATCATCATGTTTCAGGAGTTAATTAATAATAAGGTAATTTAAAAATTGTTTTTAACATAGTAGTCAAGGGAGCAAATAAACAAATACATTTTACCCAAATAAGCTGAACAAAATTTGTAATTTAAGCTTTTAATAATAATATACTTTTTATAAAGTATTGAATTTTTTATTATAAAAATGTAGAAGAACAAAAATCCTACAATGACTTCAGTTATTTAAAAAATATATAGGAAAACTAGATTTCTAAATAAACAATACAAGAGTAGTACAGCAGAAATTAATTTTTCCGTAATGGAGATAATGTTTGAAAATGACCCAAAAAAAGGCTAAAAAATTACAAAAATTTAAAGTATGCAGGTATAAAATTACATTTTGACAAGTTTTTATTATTAATAAAAACTGGATTTTTGCCTGGTAAAAAAAACAAAACAGGTTTTTAGGTCCAATTTGACTCTTCATATGTTAATCATTGCATTGGTTTACCTCAACTTTGTAAATTTTACAATAGATAAAATATTACTATGAATAAATATTATTATGAATAAATATTACCATGCATATACCTACATCTGTATAATATGATAAATTTAGTTCTAGCATTCAATTTTATGCAACATAAATCA
This sequence comes from Halyomorpha halys, assembly GCF_000696795.3. Lineage (NCBI taxonomy): Eukaryota > Metazoa > Arthropoda > Insecta > Hemiptera > Pentatomidae > Halyomorpha > Halyomorpha halys. Next base: position 590,216 of record NW_027110911.1, read on the forward strand.
AAATTTAGCAAAAATTGTGTATAATGTGCAAAATTGTAGAAAAAACAAAAAATGTGCAATTTTGTAAAAAATAAACCTAGTGTTATTTTAATATCTTTTCAATGTTTGGAATTTCTGTTGAGGTTTTGTGGAATTTGAAGATAGAAAACAAAAGATGCAATTGTACAAAAATCCGGTCTCTAATTATTACATAATTTTTTTAAATAAAATATTGGCATAATGTGGTTCAAAGGTTTTTTTCTAAATCTTCTTCATTAATGTTATATGAACAACAACAATAAATTTTATAATAACAAATATTTGATTTGATTCACCTCTGAATTATCTTTAGTGGATATTCTTTCTTCAATTTCATTAAGTTTAGGTACATCACAATCCTGAGAATTTGTATCTATTTTACTTCCCTAGAACATAATCAACCATTCTACTTGAAAAAAAAAATTAAATAGTATATAAAATATTACAACTTACTACTGGTGTAACAAGTTACATATATCCAATAAAATCCTCAACAAATATCCACTAATAGACTGTACCTCATCATAAAAGAAAAAATAGCAAAATTGTGTTAATATATTTGGTTTATTTTTATATGGTATAATATTATTACCATTTTCATTTTTAATTAAAAATGTATAGGTCAATGAAGGAGTCTTCAAAAGGATGTTTTTATTTCTCTGATAACTGTAATTTTTCTTTAGTTATGGCTGCCGTTTATTACAAATAAATGGGATTGCAATCTATAACTGTTAACTGCTCACTTTTAGATTTTAATTAACCTTAAGTAATGTTATTAAATTACAAAAATGATTTGATAATAAAGTAAAATACTAATTATAATTAGAGATGGTTTATTATAAAAGGAAGTAATTGAGAATAACTATATTTATTTATTATTCTTTTATAAAAAAAAGTCTCAAAAAATATTTAAAAATGAGTTATGTAATGAAATATATCCCATATCTTTTTAATTCTAAGAGTATAACAATATGATCTAAAGTAATTTTTCAAATTAATCCATTGTTAGGAGTGCTTTATGTAAAGTGGGAATAAAAAAATCTTTTTTTAATGGAGCGCACTATGCTCTTTTAATGAAGTGATTTTTAGATGAGGTTATACAGCCCAGTATGCTTTCTAATAGGATGTCTAATAGAATGCTTGTGTTCTAATAGGATAATTTCACAGCCAGAAAACGTCTCTGGAGATAATTTCTTGCCAAGCAAGTGAAGCTAGCGAATATCTAAAAGCTATGATCCAATTAAAGCTGTAGTAATAATAGGGTAAGTTATAATCCACAACAGAAAATATTTCCAGTAGGATAATAGATAAATATCTCTGTTTTTTATTTCTTCTTCATCAGGATGTCAAAAAAGAGAGAAATTCCTCTCTCTCGCTCCCTCACTCTCTCTCTACTACCCTCCCTCCTTCACTATCCCTCCATTAATGCATAATAAAGAAAAAAATAAACCAGGGAGTTTGGCTATTGTAGAGGCTTCAAAAAAATGGAAAAGTTAGTACCCTCTTATGTATTGGGATGTTTCTCCAAAATGATTAGAAAAGTCTTATTCCCATCAACCAGTTAAGTGTAAAACGAAAATGAATTTAATCCATTATTGCTTTCAGGATATTCTTAATTAAACTGTATATCATTATAAGATTACCAATGTTCAGAAATTTAAATGTCAACATAACAAAGGCTGGCCAGAAAATTAGTATTTTTTTTTTTATTAATTATATATTTCTTTTTAATTTCAAATTTGTGAAAGTAAAATAACTAATGTTATATTTCCTAATGAATAATTAATAATTATTGCATAAGAGATATATTTTGGGTTTTTGTCTTAAGGCAAATTCCATAATAATACATATAACGTTTAATTTTATGAAGGAGAAGGAAGGACAAAGGGAAAAGAGAAATAATAAAAAATGAAATGTTATTTATAATTAAATATAATAAATATAAGCTAAAATCTAGATTTAACAATTAGAAAAAAGTTTTAAAACTATCTTACCAAAATATCAGTTGGGAGTGATTCTTGGTTGCTAAGATATTTCTCTTCTTTCAGAGTATATCTTGAATCTACTGTATTTGTGTCAGACATACTTGAGGTCTAGAAAATTTTCCAAATATTTTTCTGTAAATGAATAATAACTACCCTCATGATATTACCACCCATTAGCACTTAGGTATTTACTATCAATCATATAGGAGTTAAATGTATAACATATAAATGGAAAAGATTTTTAAGAATGTGTATACCTCTCAATAGTGGCATTTTACACACCGAATACAATCAATGGACTACCACCATTATAAAATCATCTGTTACTTATGTTGCAACCATAAACAAAAAGTAAGAGTCACACAGAATAACATAAAAGATTTATTTGAACTTTGAGTAATGTATTTAATAAAAAAAGAAATAACAAATAATTGATGTACACCAATCATGAATCCTGAAAACTAGTGTTTATACCGTCAAAAATAGAGTGCTAATGGGTGGTAAAATAAAAGAGAGAGTGGCTACCTTCTTGAGTGGGTTTCCAGAAAAAAGTGCATTTTCTTTTACTGTTGTGAGATTATAAACTTTGGGATCATATCTGCTTTTTTCAGGAGATAATTTTTCTCGAGAGGAAGTAACTGATGTGATCTGTAATGAAAATTAGAGGTTTAACTTGCTTGGCGAAGAAGTGTTTACTTCATTCATGAAAGAAATAAGCACTGCAAAAATAAATAAATATATATTAATAAGAATGTTATGTTCTTCTAGGATATTTTTATACTTAACTACAATTTTATAAATGATTATATGTTTCTGGTTAATGCACCATTTAAATGGTAATAAATAAATTTATCTGTAATCTCCTCTAACAAATCCATTTTACATAATCTCTTAATCAAATATCATTTTTGCCTCTTTCTCTGTGTATAACCTAGGTACACAATTGGAAAAGTTAATTCCTAGTTTCAGGATATTTCAGGGGTGAATTTAAGTCATTTTGGAATTGAGTCAGGGCATCAATTTGTTCATCATAAACCCTGAATTTTATGGAATACTTCAGTGTCATTTTCAGCATAAAAACTTGTTCTTTGAATTTGATAAAACTCACTCACCTTTTTGTATTTTGTTTCTAATAATTTTTTCATATTTTTATACAATTTTGTTTTACTGTCACTTATTTGACACGCTGAATGTTTTCTAATCTAAAATAAATAAACAATTAGTAATTATTAAGCCATTGTTATACTTGAAAATAGATATAAATTACAAGAAACCTCAATTGATGAAAGTTTGGTTCCACAGCCTTTGCTTGTCAAATTGTTTTTGTATTTACTCAGACCTTTACACTTATCTGATTCAGCCATTGATACTTTTATTTTGCTGGCACTTTTTATAAGTTTTTTCTTCACCCTAGTTGCGATGACAAACAAAATTGATCAATAAAGACAATTGATAATTTTAAAATCCACTTTAGGACAGCTATTAGAGTAGCACAAAGATATTTGATTGAATAAACAATGAAAAGCTTATTTCATCTAATTTATAATTTATAACATACATTTTATCTGTAGCCACTGCCTTGCTATGCATTTTAATAAAGTGAAATTGTTTATTCTTTATTTTACTTCCCCTGCAAAATATTAATCTAAACTTGATTTAGAGGAAAAAAAATCACTCTTTTTACACATGTGTCAGTTAATTAAACCATATGACAAACCTTTATTCATCTAATATCTTATTTATCTATCTAAACATTTTTATTATTAATAGTTAAATCAAAGAGAAATAGTAACATTATCAAATACATACATTAGTTTACCATTGATGTATTTTAGTTTGCAATGATTACTTCAAATTGTTTCAATCATTTCCAGACCTTATGTGGATGTGTGATAGAGCCAGTTAGAATAAAATTGGCATAGGTCTTGTTTACATTATAAATCTCAGAAAATGCAATGAAAACATGACAAAATTTAAATTGGATTTAACACACAAAAAATGTACATTAAAAAAGGAACATCTACATTGATCAGTCTTGGTTCAGGAAAAAAAAATATTAACCCGACAGAATTGTCTTACTTTTTTCCCCAAAGAGGTGTCCTGTGAACATTTATCTGTATCATAGTAGATTATTTGTAGTATTTTTTTTATATAATTGCTTGTGAAGATGACAAAAATCTTGCAATTACTTTCTATGCAATTTGAAATTGAAAGATCTAAGGTGTTACCTTGGCTCATTAGTTAAAATAAAAAATGCAGGTGTCCAGGTGAGCAAAATGCTCAAATGAGAAAAAAAAGATGTCACGTTAGGATTGTACTGGTGACAGAAGTTCTCGGTCTTAGTGTTGTGAGGAGGCAAAACTAAATTTAGTATAGGTGGTGAGGTAAAAGAGGCACTAACATAAACAAGCAGCAATTACAACATCAAAGGGTTAATGAAAGGAAGTCAAAAGTATAAATAAAACAGATTAAATATTAGGAAGGTATAGACGTTTATTTCTCAATATGAGCAAACTGCTCAAGGCTACAACATTGTTTCTTGAAATGAAATTACGTAATACAATTATATGCACTTAGCCAAAATTAAATTCTAAAGAATTAACAAATATATTTGGTAATTTAATTTTTAATTATGTTGTAGGTAAACTGCTTTCATTTTAACTAATTTTAATTCAGATTGAATATCTCAGACAGTCTTGTTCAGCATTATTGAATTATTATTTTTAATGCCCAATATGTAATTTAAGTACAGCATATGGACCATTCTCCAGATTTGGTGCTATTTAGCTATCAAATTTTTTTGAAAATTAAACTTGATAGATTTAATTATTATTGCCTTCAGGGAATAAATGATCTGATATAATGATGTGATCTTTGATAATATTCTGAATCAGGCATACACATAAAAAAGCAGTTTTTGTGGTAATGACTTAAAAAAAAAAAAAATCTTATTCTAGGGAGTAACATATACGGGGATAATAAGGAGTGATAGATAGAGTACCTAATTACTGTATAAATTATAAGAGAACGTATTTATTTAGTAGTGATCAGTCTTAACCATTTGATCTTAATTAATTTTCAACATAAAACATTGTGTGAAACTCTAACAAAAAAAAGTTGTCCTGCTTAAAAAAACTTGAACCATTCTCACTTTTCCACAATTATGATAATAAAATCCAAGAACCTAAAGGAATATAAGAAGCTTTCAGTACTATTTGTTTGCATAGATGACCTAATTTAATTGGACAAAACATTCTCATGACTTCAGGAAAAAAAAAATTACTAGGAAAAATACCAAACTGGCTAGTAGAAACTTGTTGCTTTAACTGCTGTTTCACTTCAACTTTGTTGGAAGATGAAAATACTATTCTTCTCATTTTTATGACATTTTGGGGTATGAAAGAAGATTAATGATGCCTAGTTTATTAATTTCACAAATAAACTACAAATTGAGAATCCTACTTGTCAAAGCCAAGGGGTTCTAATAGTGAGCAATCGACTATTTTTATCTTTACACTTAAGAGAAAAAAAAAAAAATCTAAGATAAGTATGTACATAAGGAGATCCTGAAATACTATGAAACTATGTAATATATAAAATTTAAGTCTTATCAGTATTTATTTTAATTAACTAGTTTTGATTTAGTATTGTTCAATACGAGGGAGTGACCATTAATAAAAATACTCATACATTTTTCATTCTTTTTCACATCAATATTTGTTTCTAGTATGTCCTGGTCACCTTTTAGTCCAAAAATTTCCTTTGCAAGGGTATTTTATAAATAATATTGGAGGACATTTAATAAACGGGCTAGGGAGTGAACAAAAACCATGTAACAGAGGTAAAAGGTGTTATAGTGATCAGTGTGTTGGGTCTAAAATTCAAATTATATTATAAACCATTATAGTATGACAGAACCATTAAGGAGCGATGTAAAGTATGGTCATTGTTGTAGAAAATTGGTTTTATTATTTAATTTTTAATTAAAATGTTTATTGCAATGTAAATGCTTTGTAAATATAATTATGAATAAAAACCAATATAAATGGCAACACTGTTTTACACGATTACAGAGCTTGCTGTTCCTTTGTTTGGTCTCTTTGCTGGTTGTGTCCATTAGTGCAACATACACTCTTTGTCCTTTTGTTATAAAACTCTTCCTGCTACACAACAGTCATTCCTATGAAACATATCTGATTGTCATGCTGTTATAACAGTATTAACATTTTGGTAGCGTCTGTTTTGTGATGAGGTAGGAATGAGTAAGTCTTGAATGTTCTATTCTTAGTCTAGTGAGTACAACCTTCTCTCTCTTACAGAAAGAGGTACCCCAGAGGTTGATCATCTTCATTTCTTCACAGTATTATTTATGTTATTTCGGTCACTTCGTAACCAAATAATTTACTTTACGTTACTTTGGTCACCTGTCCCAAATACTTTTGATTAACATAAAATTATATAATAATAAAAATAAAACAAATATAAAGAGGTATATTAAACTTTTTTTTTCATAAAATCCCAAATATACATTCATTTAAGACATGTATTTGAGAATGGAATAGGTTCCAAGTTTTAATTTTTTTTGATTTGCCAATTACCACCCTCGTCTTACTATTGGCTTTGCTAATTCTTTGGTACGTTTTGTACACATTGCTTTTAAAGCTCTTTTTGGCACTTGGAAAGCATCCTCCCTTATATCATTGTTTGCAGCTGTTCTTTTGACTATTGGCTCTGCTAGATCGAGAACTCTTTTTGAGGCTAAAATAATGAATTATTATTAATTAACTAATTAATTTATCTACTCTTATTTATAATTACATTAAATTTTATAAAATTTCTCTTTATTTAGCCAATATTCAACATTGCAGCCTGCTATTGGAATAGCAGTCTCCTTTAACTCCATCACTATGGGAAAACTTTAATACAGTATTAAAAAAAATACATATACTGAATGATAGTAATTGTATTTTTTACTTATATTCACTAATAAACTAAGTAAATGTTTACAAATAATGAAAGAAAAACTAACAGGCTGAATAAATTTGAATGAGTTAATTATTTTTTGCAATAACAAAGAATGTATAATAGTTTGAAAACTTCATCATCATGTACTTAATTAAAAATATTATACACGGTATTCTAAGAGTGTGAGTTAAATCAATTAAAAACATCTGCATAGTACATGGCTGGGTATAGCTCCCTTACTATTTTTAACTTTTTTTTTTGTTTTGTTTTTTCTCTTTCCTTCTTTTTGCCAAACTTTATTTTTTGATAATTTATTTTGCTGCATATTTCTATGGCATATATTATTATCTACATTTCTTAGTTAATGATTTGGCATTTGAGAATAAAATCTACGGAACAAGCCTTTGTTGTTTGTTTGTTTATTCAGAAATTAAGGCGTAAAACCTGCTGGTCATCAATGCCAAGAACAAGCCTTTGTTAAAGGATGATAATGCTGGAAGTCAAGTTTACTTTATTTTGATACAGTGAATGTTTTGTAAATGTACTTACATGTTGAAAATACATATATCATTTAAATATATAATGAGTAATTAAATATTATAAGTACATTTATAAAATATTCACTTTCACAAAATAAATCAAACTTGACTTCCACCACCGCTCTAACCCTCTTAATTTAGAGATTATTACCATTAATGAAGTCTAACTAGCTGAAAGATATTTTATACATACGTTTATATTTTAGAGCAGATTTCGTTATGGTAAAGGGTTTATATGCTAGATCTAACCGAGCTTCTTCTGGTAGTTCTCGATGTGCAGCAAGCTCAAGAGTTCTTTTTGTTGCTCTTGCTCTTTGAGATTTTGGGTTGACCTGGCATTATAGAGGAATAGATTACAATAACTATATCTCAATATTAACATCTCACAAAATTAAGAATTAAATAGCATAATCAATTGATTTTAAATAATTTAAACTCTAACATAATCATTATTATATTATTATAGAGCTAATCAATATCAAGTGCTGATGACTGAGGGTCAACTTGGTTGAACTTAATACTATCTGTAGATCCCTAAGCAGAATTATAGATTCATCTTTATTATTACAAAGTTACATTCTATGGAAAAGTTTATCTGTCTTTTCCCTTATTATCACTCTCATTCATTGACTTTGATGTCCCATAACTGATTGCAGTGCCATATGCACTAAAATCCCTATGATTTATAGGGCACTATTCTGCGGTCAATGAAGTAAAACAAATCAAGAATGAATTGTGTAAAGTATGATTGCTTCAAGAAATATAAACCAGCTAATCACTGATGTTGATATAAACTGATGTTCTAAAATAAATAGACTTTGATGAAGAAATTCGTGATTTTGGAAATCAAGAAAAGCACTTTTAAATGTTTAAAAGTAGTTTAATGTTTCTCACTTTTCATATATTAAATAAAGTAATGATTTTAACTAGTATGTTGTTTATTTCTATTGATAATCCAAAGCAGTTTATAAAATAATTTTAATGGCTCCATCTCTAATCTCCAAGTACCTAATTGATAGGAAAACTTAATGTTCCTGATCCGGACATTGAAATCCCAACCGAATCTTTATCCATTTTTAACACTATCTTCCTTAGAGGACAGTATTTTCACAATTTTTCCTATGTGTTTTATTTCATTTAAAATTCTCATTTCTGTTTTAGATCATTCTAATAAAATTTTATTGAACAATTATTACCTTTAATTCAGTAAAAATGTCAACTAACCTCTGAAAATTTAAACCAGATTTTTAATCATTTTCAAAACACTTAAAAAATATGAAAATAAACTAGTGAAATTTTTCCACTTTTTTTTTATTTAATTGATCCTTGTAGAAACAGAAAAAAATAACTTGGCAGAAAAATACTAAAAATTGTGTGACCTCCAGATTATTTATATGCTGTCCAGAGGTGAGGACAGGGATATATAAAGTTATCCAAAATGAAACCAACAATTTTATAAAAGTAATTAATTAGAATTTTTTGTTCAAAATTATAACCACTGATATTGAAAATCTTGATTTAGTTTGAGAAGTAGCTGTTTTTTCTACAACTTCCCTATGTTCGGGTTTTATTTGAATGACCTTTTTGAAAAAGCTCAAGCATCAAAACCTTCTAACCCAAAACAATTCAATGGAATTGGACATTAATTAAGGAAAAGAGAGAAGCAAAGAAGATGTCAGTGCCAGAGAGACATGTCCAAACCCAGCATGTTTTCTACCAAGTTTACTGTTACAATATGCCCATAATCTTTATTAGCATTTATAAAAATTATGTTACTAATTAAAGTTTATAAGATGGACTTGAATATTTATTTATTTATAGATCAGTGTAAATAATTAATTTTTCTACAAGTTTTAAATAAATAGTTGAAAAAGAAATTTAGTTTCAGTTTTGATCAGTTTTTGTAGATACGTAATAAATTTTCATAAGTATTAATCATTTAAACCTATTGAACTCAAAACTATAGCAAATTTGCCACGAAGTAAAAATTCATAATTTGTGCTTTTTAAGAATCATGTTTTTTATTGAACAGAAAATAATATTAAAAAATATTTAAGTTTGGTAATTATAAATTGCAGCGTTTGAATCATTTATAACATTGGTTTCACATTTGTATAGAGTTTATTCAATAATTAGGAAATGGAATAAATTAATTAGTGGTATAAGGCTGATCTAAATACCTGATATGGATCCCAGGGGTCCGGTCGAAACATGTATCGAGGTGTTGGTTTGGAAAGCTGGACTATTCTCACTTCACGTTCTTCTGGAGAAAGAGGTGCTGTTTTTCTTTTCTTTAAATATGAGATATTTCAAAGTTTATTATATTTTTAAAAAATTGCCAAAGGAAAAAATGCTCACCCATTTCTCAAAATGCTTATTCAAAAAATAAGCAATCATGCATTCAATACTTAAAATATAACATTATAATCAACATGAAAAGTAAATGTTATTAAAATTAATTCAATTCATAAAATAAATAAATTAAAAGGAACAAACATTTTCCATATGTAGTCAAAAGATGTGGCTGCCGGTGAGGTTTACACAGCCTCAGATAGTGTACAAGTAGCTAGAACAAAAGGTGCTAGGCTAATGCCTTTATTTGAACAAGTCAGACAGGTAGGATATCAGGTGGGTTGTGAATCACTTCAACATATTTCGTTTTTACTGCCAACAAAAAACTTTTGGAAGTGAAAATTCATTACTGATGTTCAACAACTCAAGAAAAAAAATGTAAACAGGGGTAATTAGATTTCATGACATGAGGTGAAACAGAAGTGGCAGGGGGGAGAAAAACTGGTCTATTCTAGCAGGAAAATTTGTATATAGTAATAGGACATAATAATACGTATTCAAACCGCTCGAACAAAGTCAAACCACTTAACCTGTTTGTATGGAGTGTTTATTTATGTTTGTACCCATCAAAATTTTGGAAAGGTGATTTAGACTAGAGAAAGAAAATTCAAAAAGAACAGGAAAAAAGTTTTGGAAACATGAAAAGTATTCTTTCTTCACTCTTACTAGTATTGCCTTTCACCTAGATGCATCATTCCCTTGGATATTCAGAGAAATGAATTAAAAAGACACTTGGATGCTAAGGGTTTCATCTCAACTAGATAGTGTCACATACAGGTCCAACTAGGCCAAGTATGATCCAAGATTTGTATTGGACGAGTATTGTTATCAGTGCATCATTACTATTAATTGTCAAATGCGGTGACAAATATTTGTCAAATTATCAACTGACCAAGCAAATCATTCATAAATGTAAGCCATCCTTTGGAAACCATGAGGAAACTCATCAATGGTTGTGATAAATGAAAAAATTGCAAACTTACTATGATTGTATCAGCACCCTATTTTTTTTTCTCCTATTTTGGTACACTAATGAGTTCAGTTTTAATCTTATTGCAAAAATCTAAATAAAATAAAAATTTATTATTTTTTAGTTGAAATTTATTATTATTTAAAAATTGATTAGGGATATTCTTATATTTCTTTCATTTTTTAAAAAATTATAAATGAAAAAAGATTTATTTCCCATTAATTAAAATCTATAATTTAATTTTTTTTTGGTAATTTTAAAAGTAGATTACCCATTTTGGAATTGGAGGCTGAGGAGGGATTGGCTTTGGAGCAGCTCTGAGAGCCAACCAATCATCTCTTTCCTTTTCCCAATTCTTATGCTTCCGTTTTGCTTTTCTTGTAGACCTTCTCTCCCTGTGTATTAAAAAAAAAATAATAATAATAAATTGTAGTAATGCAGGCCCTAACCTGTCAACTTCATTATTTAAGTAATAAACCTTGAGTTAGTCTAAAGCATTTTGCCTAAACTTTATCTTGGAATGTAAAATGAAAATAGAATTTTTGCCACCATAATCTTTAATTATTAATGAAATATTCAGATTCAGAGATTTTCGGATTTGATTTTTTTTTCACTAATAAATTCACTCTTTGGAACTAAAAATATCTGACCTTAATATTCATAAGCATTTCTCAAACTCTTTTATTTTACTTATTCACTCAAGAACTATAAAAATATTTACAAGCAATGAATGAACAAATAAACAGAAAAAAAGGATTCATGTGGGTAGAGAATATCCAATGCATCTCAATATAAATTTAAATTTGCATTTTATTAAGGAGATTATTGTTTTAGATTCTTCAAAAAATAAATTTCATATTAACGGTTTTGAATCAATGAATTTGAGTGAATTTGTTTATATATTGAATTCATGGTTGATTTTAGGTATGGAGTATTTAAATCTTTGTGCAGATACCTAAATGAGAAGTTCATGTTGGTGTTATTAGATAAGTATAAATCTAGACTTTTCAGGTAGTGGTGATAGCTCCTACAATGGCAGAAATTAGAAGCCCAGTAACAATTAGCTTCTTATGCCAACTAAGCCTGGTATTCCCAAACTACTTCGTTTATGTACGTAGAAACACGAACTACAAATCAGGGTGTTTAGTATGTTCATTAGAACCCTTCCAAACAATATTGCCCAGTTTCAGAACTTTGGGAATTATATATGATTTTACTATTTTCTGAAACTACTCGAGTATTTTGGCGATTGTAAAATTTGTATTATATAAAGTAGTGTTGGTCAGAAAGATGGTCAAGTATTCCATTAGTGTTAGTTGGTATGGAAGAAATTGTAATTTATTACTCTTCATAGTGATATCAACATTAAAGATATTTCATTGTTCTGTTGAAAAAGTACTATCAGAATGGATCCTGAAGGGCAGCCCAACCCACAGGGTTCCAACTTACATTTACAGAATAACAGAATAAATAATTATTTACCACAGCCAGATCCTTAGAGTTAGTAGTACAGTGCCCTACCACTGAGCCATCCTGCTCCATATATTTAATAAGATATCATTTATAATAAAAAGGTAATTGTAATATTTTTTTGTATAATTGTTTATAATTTATATCATTACTACACAAAAGTAAATAAACCAAAATACACACTTATAAGGTAAAGAAATTGTCCTCGGCTGAGCCAGTTCTAAAAGGCGTGGACCTGGAACAAATGTTAAATTTCCTGGCTCTACATGGTGCTCTGAAGGCAATCTGAAAACAAAAAACACTTTCAATTATATAAACGAAAATCAGAATTCAAAAGATTTACAGATTTTGTCTCCAAACCTTTATGATTGATAAAGCTCAATTTATTCAAATTATGGATATCTATTATGTGAAGTTTATTTGTACCTAGTAAAGGTATTCTTTTCTATGATTCTGTCTGCTTCTCAATTTTATAGAGAGGTTATTATAAATTACTCTATAAATAAAAAAATTATTACAAAGAAGAGGTTTTGTTATTTAGTAATTTGCCTTAAGATTTGGAAGTTTCAAACTGTAAATAGAAGGAGGAGTATGAAAACTTGATCTGATATAATTGTCAGATAAAAGACACAGTACCCACTAAGACCAGACTAGTCTGCCACGCTCCTCTCCAGCCTTTTAACATAAGTAATGGAGAATAGCCGGGGTAGGCTCTCTACTTCTTATACATATTTGAAAAGCAGGTGAGTCTGATCTCAGTAGGCAATCTACTTAAGAGCTCTAGTATAAAATATCAAATGAAAGTTACGATGCTCACACCACACATCTCGTTTGAATTTCATTCAACTGTGTAGAATAACTTAATTGGATCACAGTTGTTAACTGCTGCTTGCTCTAGAGAAACAATATCCAGATGGATCCTTACCAGTTTAAGTGTGGCCTTAATATGAATCACATTACAGTGTAGGGTAATCCAATAATAAGGATCCACTGGTTTTTTATTGTCAATAAGTAAGAACACACTCACCTACCTTGTGGACTAATAATTGGCATCTACTAGTTAGATTTTTTTTTTGGTAAGTGTATGTTGGTTTTTTTTTTAAGAAATAAGATATTTATTATGAACAACTTTATTTCAGTTGTTTTATTTTGCAGAATTCATTTTAAATCATTAAATGTCAATTGAAATGACTAACAAAAAATCTTTTTGGACCACATTAAACTCACATTTTTAAGAAATATTTATTTTTAA
>NW_027110911.1:603970-615662 GCF_000696795.3 Halyomorpha halys
TTTGTCTTTATATATAATCTTTTCACTTTCTTGATACTGGTTATTATTGTTTGAATAATTTGTTACAAATATTGTTATGATAGCAATGTGCAATAGTGTTAAATTGATTATAGTTAAAAGTTGTAATTTTAATGAAAAAGTGGCAAAATAGGCTAATTTTAACTGAAACTAGTGACCTGGGTAGAATAGCCTGCAAAAAGGTTTTTAAATAATTTATGTGAGTGTAAATTGTTATTTAAGATCGTCCTTGAAGATGTCCGAATTGGCCGAAACGTTGGACTTGTGAGGAAATAAAGAATGTTTTGAGACTTTAATTTGGATACAATGGATTTTATTTAAGCAATGAATTTTGTCTTTTGTTAGTGATCAAGTTAAAACTTTATTATATACTTGATATATTATTATTGCAATCAAGTATCTCTGGGTACCAATTAGTATGCTGTGTTCTGCATCAACTTATATTTTGGCATAATCCTTTGATAAATACAATTTTACTATTTCGTACTCTTAAGTGATCCAACAAGATTTTGTATAAAAATACAGTTTCAGAGATATTTTGTAGCTATTAAATTAATTTATGACTGTCCATATAATCAGATATTTGTAACTTTTCAGTTAATTTTTCACTGAAGAGATTTAGGTACAAAACCTTTTCTCCTACAAGGAAGAACCCTTAATTGTAATTTTTCTAAAGTTATTGGAAATGTACTTAGCTCTACGGTGAATTACGCCATTGAATTAACAATCTACACATACTGTACATCAAAATTTTAATTTAAAGATTTTTCTCAATGTTTAAATGGCGCAACATATACCGCCCGCCTAAAATTTGTTAAAAATTTTAAATTGACACTGAGGAGGTTAAGGAGAACTAGTTTAATCTCTGGTTTTCAACTATGCAGGTACGGTTAGCAATAAGTGGTGCTTCACTAGTTCCGACGGTTGAAGTCCTTTAGCAGCAGAGTACTGTCCTGCAGTTTGCAATATCCAGGATTGGATGACGTGGTGAGCCACCAATGCATTGAATAAGGTATCCTTACAGGTACAGGCGAACCTCTAAAGATAAACGAGCTTTCAGTTCCAGTCCGGTTATGACTTTGTGGCAGGATTTCAATAAGCTTCATAGTAAAAGAGCACACCATTCCGCCCGCTTAAAATTTTAAAGTTATCTAGTATCAGAGAAATTAGGTATTTGATACCATAGAGAATGCTGGCCAGAGAAAACCACTCAAATCATAGAAGTGCTAAGGATAAGAGGAGGTATGAAGAGGATATGTGAACAACTGAAGATTGACTCAAGTAGTTGGAATGACGACAGAAGATGGATTAATTTTATGAGATGTACGGTACCATAGCAAAGTAATTTTGTTGTGGGACATCTGAGACGAAAATATGATGAAAGAAAATAAACAGACCTTTTGAGATGATACACAAGAATATTATGGGGAACTTTATTCCAATGAACATTGCAACCTTTGCATAACCACTTAGGAAAATTATCGGCTTCCTACGTTCCCCTGGTTATGATGACCGAGTTGGGTGGTTGCAATGCTGATGAGCATTGTGTTTGTCACTTAACCGAAGGAAATATATGAGTTTTTCAGCTGCAGGTCCTCTTCGAGAGTTATGTAGCGAACAGGATAAGACGGTAATTCATTGAGTACCTCTTGGAGGTAAGGTACGGTTTTTTAGTTTTCCTATTTAAATTAGTTCCTTCAAACAAATAATATTTGAATTCACGGGAATATGATGAGATTAAGAAATTAGATCTATGGATATTTGTACGAAGAGGCAAAGTGGTAATAAGAAGATAATTAGCTAAAGACCTCTTGGAAGGAGACCCTATATAAGATGGTAACCATTGCGAGTCATTTAGTATAAAGGTAACTTCCAACGAAATGTCGTTATATTTATTAATATCAGATGAAGTTGGGTGATCTGATCTCAAGGGATCAAGGTCATGGAGCTTGGTGGGACAAGAGAACTGCCTGGAGACCTCACAGAAGAGGGTAAGTGCTGTGGATGATTTTGTATAAAGGAAACATCCAGCGAAATGTCATTGGTTTCATCAGGGTCTAACGGAGTAGACTGATTATATTTTAGGATTTCAGGTTGAGGCAGGCGGGTAGGTTCAGGTTGACCACAGATTGGAGACCTTTTGGAGGTGCACCACAATTGTGAGTGAAATAGAGGAAAATTATTTACCAGCGAAATGTCGCTAGCATAACTAGAATCTGACACAGCTGGGTGTTTAGATTCTGGAGTTTGGTCTTGGACGAAAATATTTTCTAATGAAATGTTGTTAGATCTATTAGGATCAGATGTAGCGGAACGATCTGAACTTAGTGATTCAGGCTCTTGGAGCCCAGTAGAACCATGAGGACTGCTAGGAGACCCCAAAGAAGAGGGTAACTGTTGTGGGTGAGTTTGTATGGAGGTAACTTCCAATGAAATGTCAGTAAGTGGCTCTGACACAGCTGAACGGACAGAATGTTTTTTGTGTTGTACCACTAACGAACTTATAAATTTACTACAATGACCCAGGGAACTAGAGTGGCATGTAGAATTGGAATAGGGAAGTGTGCCTGCGACTCCTTTAGAATTATAGGTTGGCTGAAGTGATCCTTCTACTGTACCTAAATTATAACGATTGTTATTGAGGACTCCCTTAAAGCTTGGACACTTTGTAATTCTGCTATTGTTGATGGAATGAGGACTAGTATGGGTCTTGGCTGTCATTGGCGAGGGAAGATTGACTTTTGATACCGAGTGAAGATAATTGATATGAGCCTTAAGGCTGCAGAAACAAGAGGACCCACAGGAGTGGGGTTCATGTAATGTTCATAGATGGTAAGACCTTCATAATAATATTCCTGCACGGATTTAAAGAGGGAAAGATCTTCTTTAGTTGGAAAAAGGTATGAAATATTTGAGTGGGAGCAAAGTTCTTTAAGGGCATCGTAGGCCTCACAGAAGGAAGTGTAACAAGGTTTCAGTTCTAAGTACATACCTTTAAATAAGAATGATTTTTCAGGGTCCTTAGCAATACCTCGCCCTTGAGAAGTACATGTTTTAATCTGGGATAAATAGAAATTTAATTTCTCTTTAAGTTTTTCAAATTGAATTTTGATATCCCCTGGTATGTCCATTTTTATTTTAGAGGTGAATAATATGAATAAAAAGGAAACCGGAAGAGAATAAGTGAAGAAAAAAGACGAGAAAAACAAAATTAATTAATGACGGAATGGAGCACCTTACAAATTTTTTTTTTCTTTACAAAATAATTTAATAAAAGATGAAATAAAAGTTACGATAACAAAATTCATCAACCGGAGGACCATGAGAAAAAAAATTAATAAGAAAAATATCTGGCCCGGATGGGACCAAAATGTTACGGTGGGTAACATAAAAAAAATATAAGTTGATGCAGAACACAGCATACTAATTGGTACCCAGAGATACTTGATTGCAATAATAATATACCAAGTATATAATAAAGTTTTAACTTGATCACTAACAAAAGACAAAATTCATTGCTTAAATAAAATCCATTGTATCCAAATTAAAGTCTCAAAACATTCTTTATTTCCTCACAAGTCCAACGTTTCGGCCAATTCGGACATCCTCAAGGACGATCTTAAATAACAATTTACACTCACACAAATTATTTAAAAACCTTTTTGCAGGCTATTCTACCCAGGTCACTAGTTTCAGTTAAAATTAGCCTATTTTGCCACTCTTTCTTTAAAATTACAACTTTTAACTATAATCAATTTAACATTATTGCACATTGCTATCATAACAATATTTGTAACAAATTATTCAAACAATAATAACCAGTCTCAAGAAAGTGAAAAGATTATATATAAAGACAAAAAATTTTTTTTTGTCTGATTTCTTTGTTATCTCTCTTATTTTGTTTTGTCCTCCGGGCCGGATCATCAAAATGTTACGGCGGGTAGGGGTTCAAAAGGAACCTTTACTAGCCTAACCCAAAAAAGTGGTGAAAAGAAAACAATAGCCGAATTTTGTTATTTTTAAATAAGTGAACATAATAAAAGGAACACAAAAAAGGCCCAACATTTAAAATCAAGAATATTACATTATAATTTTAAATATTATTCATAAATTTAATAACTTACTGTATTTTAAACTTCGGAGTGTATTTTCCTCTAGGCACTCGGCTTAGTATTTTTAATCGTTTACTTGTAGCATAGTTTAGAGTTGCATGGGTGATTTCAACTGGCAAGGGTTGCTGTAAATATCCAATCATTACAAATTCAAATTAGAAATTGAAATGAATTAATATAATGTTCACAAACCCTTGACTAAATAAATTAGAAAACTGCTCCATACTTGACAATCTAGCATATATTGTTTTAAAACATTAATGTATGTATTATATTTTAAAATATGTTGTTTCCATTCATGGTTAAGAATATAATTATATACGAATAATTCATCAATTGAATTATGTATTTTAAAATATTTATAGTTATTTTTAGCCCTGAAGAAGGCTAGAAACTCTAGCCGAAACGTTGGCACATTAAAAATAGGTTAATCGAACTTATTTGTGTTTTTCATTGACCGCACTCCCAACCATCTTCTCCTCGTTATTCTAAGTGTATTTATAGTTACCTATATATAGCTATTATAATATTGTTTTTAATGTATAAGAATAAATACTTTGTTTCTGTTCTTTAAGATAATCAAAAATATACTGATCTTCATTTCCAAGAATTGCTGCAATTTTTTTATTATGTTATTTACCAAAATAAAGAGGATAAATTAATAAATATTGTATTATACAGTTATAGTATTTTTTGTAACTGACTTGTCCTTTTGTTTTTCACATAAAAGTCATATGTTACCAGTAAATAATTTGAACTGGGTCATTACCTCATCAAATAGATAGAGCAATAACAAAAATTTAATGTGAATGAAACTGAGGAACTTAGTATTCAAATAAGGTAATAATAGTTAGAACCAATTTTAGTTAATAAATTAGTGAGCCTATTTATAAGATCATTTGTATTCTTTTATGTCCTCATTCTGCAGAGGTATGGGTAATGGATCCAATAAAATATGTCAAACATTATTATTAATTACAATTTCAATCACAAAAATTAGACAAGATAATTTGTAAATCATTGGATATATTGAATTTTAATAAATAACAGATTTTCAGTTGAACCCAAAGGTGCAATATTGAAACAATACAATATTTATTGAAACAGCACCCTTCTGAAACTTGCACCGCCAAATGAGACACAGTTCAGTACACTCTGGAGATCCATAACATAGCCTTTATCTGGTCCTCTTTAGCCTCTGTACCGTAAGAAGTAAGAGATATTTAGGCACAATGCAAGATAGATTTACCTCAGAATACCCAAAATCATATTGTTGTAGATTGTCAATATATTTAAGGCCCCAGAAGGCACCTCACATCCAAATAAGACCATTTAAGGTTAAATCCACCTTATTTCCCAGGAAGTCAAAATGAGGGGTCATGTTAAATTATCTTCCTAACCTTATTTAAGGTTCATCTCTTAGAGAAATAGATAAGACAGATAGTCGTATTTGTATTCCTTCAATACTGAGATTTATAGGGTGCACACACTATACCTCTTCCACCCATATGGAACCAACCAACATTTTTGTGAAATTGAAATACATAAGCTCTGCCAATAATTTTTCAAGAATTTTTATTTCACAAGATGAACCAATGTCACAGCATTTCTCTATATCATTATTAGACACAGATAGAGCTTATACTTATACTTGGGGTTTTGTAATCAAAAGAACAATTACCATATATAGGCTATATTGGTAATTTATTCCTTTATAACGTTTAATTTTTATATTATAATGCAGTGTATAATTTTTGATAAATTTAAAAATCATTTGTATCTATGAAGACAACGGGAAAAATAGGCAATATCAAATTTTTTCAAAATTGAGTCATTGTTGGGTAAAATAGAAGATGAAAATAATCTCTATGAGGTCAAAAAAGCAAAAAGAATAGTTCTGAATTTATTAAAATTGAGTTAAAGAAATATCTGCAAGGGGGAATAAAAAACCATAAGGAAATTAATAATAATATTTGTGGAATAACTCACTCATTAAGATACAAAACTTAATTTTTTTGGAGCTATCAAACTTTGAATTTTATTCTTGCATTTAAGTTATTAGGAAAACATTTCATTCTCCCCTCTCCCATAGTTCTCCCCTCCCATTAATCTTTGTAATCTATATTTATATAATAGTAGTTGATAATTTTTTCCCGAAAATGTTATCGAAAATAATGTTGATCCCTTAGTCAAAAAATAGATTCATCAAATGGAGAAGATTCAAAATTCTGATTTTCAAAATAATAACTAATGGGTATCTTTTTTAAAAGAGAGAAATTTTGATTAATTGTTGTTTTTTTGATTAATTATTGTTTTTCAATTAACATTGTAAAGTGTTTTAAAGTCTCCAGAATATCTAATTTAGAAATTAAAAAAATAGCAAGTTCTGAGAAAAACAAAACAAAATAAATTGTTTTTATATTGAATCAACCTTGTTCTCAATGAACTTATGCAATAGAAAATGAGAGTGGATGATGGTGCTATGCAATATATTTGTTTGAGGAATATTTTAATGACGTAACCTTGATTTATACTTAGTATGACCTTGTTTAATTTTTCTATGCGTTAAATTGCAGTAGTTTTCAAAAGTTGAAAATTGAGTTTTTTTAGTTTATAAGAGCTATAAATAAACATTAAGTTCAATTTTCTCTTCAGATTTATTTGTTTGTAATATTATATTTGTAACACCTATTATTCTATATAATCTATTATTTAGTATAATAGTAGTGAAACATTTGTGTTACATAAAAATTTGGATCTGGCCAGGGAGCTAGTCTTCTTGGCAATGGCTTCGACAACATTTCTGTGTGCATAGCCCTCGTCATCAGAGTCCATGCTTGATTGAAAGCTGGAGATCCATCATAATCGCGGGCTTTTATAATTGGCATTTTGTGAATCTAATGAAGAATATGATTGATTTATTTTAAAGACCAATATATTTTGTTTTTATCATCATTATTTTCTAATCTAATAACATTATGTATTCAATATGTTATTGTAGCTCCAGCTTTTTCAGGTGATGGATCAATAAATACTTATTTAATACTTTTTTAATTGCTTACATAATAGCTAAGCTTGTGTATGTTAGTGTCATTAATAGTTGTCATGACAACCTCATAACCAAGGAAACAGGTTAGTAATATCAACTTTATCAGGTTAACTTTAGAAAACATCTGTGAAATGGGATAGACCAAGAAATTATAGTAAAATCTAATGGTAAAAAAAAAATTAATAATAAATTTAGCGGTAAGGCTATTTTGTTTTTAGGAGGATGATAACATTAAAATTTTGGTTTATATGTGTATTGTCATTATGTTTATGCAGCTATTGTTTACCACAATCTGTTACCCATTTTTTTCTACAGAAACAAACTATTAAGTATTAAATTTTAATTCATGACATATCCATGGGATAGGCCTTCCTATTAATATTCATATAAATTGGCATATTTTAATAATAATGCAAAATTAATTTTTTATTCTTCTTTTACTATTTCCTTAGTGCTGTTAGACGTGGAATAGCTTCAGCCTATTCCTTATGTGCCTCTATGTCCAGGACCATTGTTGGGAGTTGATCTAATGAGCTCCTTTTCCAAGCCTGACTATGTAGTCATTGTAGGTAAGCCTTGGCCTCCTAACTGGACGTTTTCCTATGAGCCTTGTTCTGATTGTCTCTCATCCTACACAACATGGCCATACAAAGGCATTCCTCAGGACTTCAACATCAGAACACACTGCTAATTTGGCTTGGATAATGTTATTTTTTACACAGTCCCTTTTGGTTTTTCCTGGCTCATTTCTTAAGAATCACAGTTCAGCTACAGTAATTTGGATTGCATGTTTCTTAAGAATTATTCAACTTTATGATTCGTAAATAATAGGTAAAATTTTTGTGAATAATAGGTAAAAATTTTGACTTAAAGGTATAACTCTTCCCTTTTGTCTATGAGTGCTGAAGATATTTGGAAGGATGCATCATTTGTTTTTCTTATTAGGCTCAATATCCCATGGTCTATTCATCCATCTCTACTAATGACAGAACCTAAATAATCACAATTTTCCACTATTTCAGGGTTCTGTCAAAAGTAATTAATATCAAATTGTTGGTATGACCTTCCAATATGCATGATTTTGCCCTTGTAAGGACTGATAATCAATTATTTCCTTTTTAATTGTTTATACCATTCATTTACTGCTTCTTGTAGATGTTTAGGCCCATCTGCATAAATGAAACTTTGGACTAGCGTTGGGAGCATATTCCAGTATCCTACAGTTGCACTAAGAATTCTTCTTTTGCATATTTTTCATACCAGGTCAGCAGGACCAGTAGGGACAATCACCCTTCTTCACTCTTGCAGAATCTAAAGGGTGCATATCTAGCACCATTGAGACAAATTATACCTTTTGGTTCTTGATATACCGATTCAACAGTACATACCAGATTAGGTGGAATGTTCCCCTCTTCTAAGGTATTATAGAATTTGTGGTGTGGAAGTGAGTCAAATGCAACTCTTAAATCAAGAAAATCAAGGTATATGTTACTTCCTTGATCCTATGCCTTTTCTGTCACTATCCTTAGCAAGAACAAATGATCTTGTGTTTATCTACCAGGATGAAAAGCTGCCTCTTCTTCCTCTGCATCACTTTCGACATAGTTTCTTAGCCTTTGTTCCAATATTTGAGTATATAGTTTATATACTCAATAGAATAGGGTAATAGGTTAGTACTTTTTTGCACATTGTTTGATATCCCTTCTTATAGATGGGAAAATAATATTTTGCTCCCACTCCTCCGGTATTCTCTTTTCATTCCATATTTCCTGGAATAGCGTCTAGAGAATCTTTTTCAATTCTTCCTCTCTAAGACTAATAAATTCTGGGTTAATACTATCTGGACACCTAGCTTTTCCGAGTTTCAAGCTGTCAACTGCCATCTCTATTTTATCCTCTTGGTGCAGTTATCCATATCCTTTGGTTGACCAATATTCCTTGCAAATGTTCTATCCAAGTTCACATTGCCCTCATGACAATTGTGAATTCCTCTTATGAGTGGTGTCACCAAACATCTAAGATCTCCATTTCATCCACAGTAATTCGCCCAATCGTATTCTTTACATTTCTAACTTGTTTCCCTCTTTTCTCTTTTAGGCTTCTCATTGTTTTCAAGAAACGCTCATTATTTTCATGGGAGTTCCTTTCTAAATTCCTGCCAGGACCTATTTTATGCTTCTTTTATGACACTTTTGCATAAATTGTGCTTTTAAGTGTATTACTGCCAATAAGACTCATTTTTGTTTATTATATACCTCTTTCAGGCATATTTCTTTTTTCACTCTTTGGGCTACCTCTGTGTTCCACCAATTTGTCCTCTTGGTACTTGGAGTAATCTTCTTTTTATCACAAACCTCGGTTGTGGCTTGTAGAATACAATTCTTGACAATTTCCCACAAAATATTCAGGTCCATATGAATCGGCTTATGATGCTTATAATACAACCATCTAAATTAAATTTTTCTTAATCCATACATGGTGTTAGTTCCTGAACGAATTACGCCTTCAGGGACTAAACCTTATAATCAAGGATCATTGTGGATCATTCGGAAGCAAATGACACTAAATACATTAACGGACTTTTATTGTTACATGTTACAATACCAGGAGGGAACATGGAGGTTACCCTAGGTCTCCAAAGAGGAAGTCACAACATTCCTCCCCCCTAAAAAAAAAAATTACATTTCAAACATGATAATAAAAGGAAATGTGCTTAACAGTTATAGTTCATTAGAAAGAGGGACTAAAACGTTTAGGAGGATTTCTGTTCATACGTAGAGGTCTGGCCGAATTGCAGGAAGTTCCTACTGGTGTTTCTGAAAGGTGGATCCTCAGTTGGTGGCCTGGAAGTGTAGAAGTATCAGCTATTGGTAAAAATCCATGAAAAGGAGGAGATTCAGTCGGCTGTGGAGATGCTTCTTCTCTACTTGGTGACTCGCATCTAGACCATTCCTGACTCCTAGCTATTTCCGCATCTTGAATTATTGATTCCCGGCTCATAGATTGGTAGTCTTCCAGGTCGGGGCTAGACATGAGCTCAGTTCCTGGTGACGTTGCTCTATCCCATAACTGGTCGATGTGGCGGGTCCATGACATACCGTCTTCAGTGTCCACTTGATAGGTTTGTGCTCCTAGGACCTCCGTAATTACCGCCTTGGCCCATTTTGGCTTGCAAGCACGGAAGTCCCTTGCCCACACAGGTTGGTCCGTCAAAAAACTAGCTGAACATCGCCCACCCCTGGCTATCCACTCTTCTTGTCTGGCTGAAACCTGCTCGTTAGATGAAGGCAGTAGTAGATCGAAAAGGGTGCGTGCCTTCCTTTTCAAGAGCATGTTCGCAGGTGAGTCTCCAGTAGCGGAATGTTCTGTGTTTCGGTATTGTGATAAGAATTTATTGAGTGAGAGTTGAAGATACTGATTGGATGGGTTTTCCGATATTGCTTTTTTGAGAAAAGTTTTAACTATCTTGACAGCTGATTCTCCTGCCCCATTGGTCTGAGGGTGAAAAGGAGCACCCACCAAGTGTCTAATTGAGTGGGATTTCAAAAAGCTTGTCATTTCATGTCCAGTGAAGCAGCGAGTACCATCAGATGATATTGCGCGGGAAACCCAAACCTTGCGAACATGTCACTTAAAATTTCAATAGCAGTTTGAGCTGTAGTTGATTTAACAATCTTGGGCTCTATCCATTTTGACGTTGAGTCACAAACTACATAAACGGATATTCTGCCATTGATAGGACCCAAGTAATCCATGTGCAACCTTCTCCATGGTACACGTGGATGTGGCCAAGAGTGAAGAACGGATTTGGGTGGAGCTCCACGCATTGTGCATTATATATCGCAGCTCTTGGCCAAGTCTTGAATGTCCTTGTCCATTTTGGGCCACCAAAAGTAATTCCGAGCATAAGCCTTCATCTAGGTGGCTCCCAAATGAGAACTGTGAAGCTCTTTGAGGATTGCATGCTGGAACTTAGCTGGGATAATTACTCTATATCCCCACATTAGGCAGCCTTGTTCTACAGCCTTGAGTTCATTCTCGCGATAGATGAAAGGTCTCAACGATTCATCAGTTGGGAGCTTCATTCCCGTACGAACCATGTTGAGTACTTTCGACAAAACAGGGTCGATCCTTGTTTGACGTCTGATAAGCCTTGCGTTTAGCCGGTAAGGGCAATTTTCTTGGACAAAGTGAAGGTGAGATATTTCGTCAAACCCTTCATTTTCCGATTCTTGTGTGCATCTGTTCTCAGTCCTGGAGAGAAAGTCTGCACAGTTCTCTTCTGATCTAACACATTTGACAGTGTAGTTGAAGGCTGACAGGAAATATGCCCATCGTTGCAGCCTGTTTGCAGCATAAATTGGTACACCCTTACGCTCTCCAAAGATGTGTCCAAAGATCCAAAGATGACCAGGAGTCGATGGTCGGTAACCAATTCAAAGGATTATGCATAAAGATAGTCTTTAAACCTAGTGACTCCATAGATTATTGCAAAAGCCTCACGCTCTATCTG
>NW_027110911.1:617482-628620 GCF_000696795.3 Halyomorpha halys
AAATACACCTGATTCGGGCTTGACTTGGAGGCTGACTCTTTGTTTGCGTTCTTCGTAGGCAGCGTCCTTTCCAGATGCAATGCCCGCAACAATTTTTAATGTCAATGTTGGGAGCGATGCGTCCTCCTCAAATAACCTGTCTTGTACAGGGCCTTCCCCATAACCGGACACAAATTTGTCCCTGAGAAGAATAGCAATTTCATCCCCAAAATTTACACTGAGCAGCTATAGTTTTAAGTCGGGCGGCCCATTCCCGAGCCGTTTCATCAGTGTGTTTGGTGGCGCAATAAAATAAATGTCGTTGGCTGAAGTAAGATTTAGAGGGTGCATAATGTTCCTGTAATAGTTTAATCAATGTCCCATAGTTCACCTCGTCCAATTTATCAGGCATACACAAACTCTCAAGTAGCTGTACTATCGAGTCCGAAATTACTGTGAGAAGGGTGGCTTTCTTTTTATCCACGTCATTGATGTCTTCCCTGATGAAATAGTTTTTCAGTTTTGTATGGAAAACGTTAAAATCGCCCGTTTCTTCGAAAAAAATACCTTGTAACCTAGACATCTTGCTGTCGTAGTTCACTGCGGGATCGCGATAATACTTAACACTCGCGGGTTCTTTAATTTCGTCGCCAAATGTTAGTTCCTGAACGAATTACGCCTTCAGGGACTAAACCTTATAATCAACGATCATTGTGGATCATTCGGAAGCAAACGACACTAAATACATTAACGGACTTTTATTGTTACAACATGTTACAATACCAGGAGGGAACATGGAGGTTACCCTAGGTCTCCAAAGAGGAAGTCACAACACATGGATTCTAATAAAAGCTTGAGGCATGTTCTTTCTGATTTAAACTTAAATCTAAAATATTGGGTTTACTTCAGGTCTATAAATTTTTTTATTTAAATACTAATTATGAAGAAATTATTGATGACAATGTATTACATAAAAAGAAGAATATAACAACATGATTAAACAACTCGAAATCTTAACAGACATTAGGATCAAGTTGTTACAAATAGTTTTTTCTCGCAAAGTAATGTACAACATCAGAACATTTATCAAGCTGACACATCAGAGACACAATGATGTAGTATTTACTGACATATTTTACTATCTGAAAGATGAAGATTCTAATGTTGTAGAATATTTCAAAAATATGTTCTAATCAAAAGGAAATACAAAACTACAGTAATGCAGATTAGTATCACATCATGAGGAGAATGATTCACTTGGTTTCCCTATAGGCCATGCTAGTTAAAGAAGTGAAAAGTTTCTATCAACTTTCCTACTTCAAGCTATTAACTCTCGCTACAAATTCTGTTAAGATTGTTTTCTTTTAAAATCTCACCAGAACATCTTAAAATGGGATGGCATACTGTAACTACAGAATTATATATGATAAAGGTTATAAAAATCAATTTTTCTTTAAATATGTAATAATCAAGTTTGTTACAACTTATACAACCTAGTAAATACTAGATTAGGCTATTATTTTGAATTAGCTTTACAAGTTTTATTTGTTGTATGGACAATCTAAAAGTTAACAAAAAAGAAAAAAAGAGAAGATCCAACATCAGTTCTTTATCATAACTCGTTCCCATAATTCACATAATATTATGGTTTTCAAATCATTTTTTTGTTTTGTATCATTGGTTGCATATAAATTTGATTTCCTATAACTTACCTTTTTTAACTTTTACTAGCTTTTCCAAATATGATACTTGATAATTTTCTTTGTTGATAGAGAAAAAGTTATTGCTTATTCAATTTAGTAAACTCAATATATTTTTTTATTTACATAATGATATACATATTTTTATCTTATTAATTTTATAAATATTTTATTTAAAACATGTGTTGGATGAAATACTTGGATCTCTCAATGAGCAAACCATTAAAACCGAAATTGAACTTAATTATCAAGTAAATAAACTAATCTACCTATAGATAATCTACCCAAGCGAAAAAATAGGCCTGAAAAATGACCGAAAAATAACGAACGCAGCGCGACTATTTTCGCAACATAATAACTTGGAGAGAGGAGTATGTTGGGAGAGGGTTATCTGCCAGGAAAAGTGACGCCAAAAAGGTGAGGCTTCAACGTGGAAGGAGTAAGGGCCAATCACTGGCTGCCTCCTGTCTCTGTTATCCTAACAGTTCTTGAGCAGTGCTGCGTTAATACAGCCAAGAACGTGACAAGAATATATCCTTTAGTATGATTCAAAATATGGACAAATTCTATATACTAACGCGAGGAATCGATTTGAAAATGTACATAAGCGTAAGTCCGAAACGGCTTCGAATTAATCAATTCATTGTGGAAGTTATGAGGTTTTTTAATATATAAATCATTATATATAAGAATTTATAACCAGTAGAACACCTTATTATTTTTAAGTTAAATAGCTTTATGGTATATGCAGTCCTACCGCTTCTCTCCTACATAAAGTACCCGCTCAGCGTCTTGTCGAACGAGCTGTAGCGTGATAGTTAATAATGTAAATAATATCAGGGAAGAAACTATCACCTTAACTACCGCAGGAATACGCCTAAACATTGGACTATCTTGAAGTTTCTGTTATTGCGGCAAAAGTGTGAGCCATTACCACCTTCACTATAGTTTCACTGTCGTGACAGTAATGTAGCACTGGGTACAGCGTGATCATTATTACTACAAATGACGTCTGTTGACTAACATTTGTATTAACTGGATTATGCATACGCCAGTGAACTGTCACAACTCACAACCCTACCAAATGTAATGATGATAGGCAGGAAAATATTATTCCTATATATTCGCTCATAAACTTAAAATTTTATCAGTCCCGGGCTCAAAAATAACAGCTGCAGGCCCCAACCGGCAGGGCTGGTTTATGTAGAGGGCTAGTGCAGTGTCGTACTAGTCCTTGAACTAATTTTTCTAATTAATCCCTGGACACCTTTACTATTGCTAATTAGTTATTGTTTTTCATTAATAGTGAAATTTAGAACATAGACGTACCTAGACGATTGGGGCCCGCGACAAATTTACTTTTCGGGGCCCAAGGTTGATTAATTTTTTGGGTCGGATCAGATTATTTTCAATAGAGTTATTTTTGAGGCCTAGAATCGATATGACTTGGGGGTCTTGAGCAGATTTGATTTTGTGGCCAGGTTTGAATTCATTTTGCAAACCCCAATACGAATAGGGCCCTCTAACGAAAAGTGAATTTCTAAAAAATGAATAAATAACTGTTTTCAAATCTTCGAATACAGTACGAACATAGGTAAAAAAAAAGTTAAAAATTAATAAATTTTGTTTGTCTTTTTTTTCTTCAAAATTAATCAATTTGATATGGTTTGACAATTAGTACAAAGTTTATGTAAACTATTATAAATATATACCTTAATACACTGCAGTTGTACTATTGGAGATAAGACAATAAGAATTAATTTATCGCTATTGAGAGAAGTTGGGGGTGAAAAAAATTTCAAAAGCCTATTCACTAATTTTCTTAATTTAAATTAAACCACAGAGAAGTGATATACCACAAAAAACAACTCCTTCCTAAAAATTTACTCCCAGAAAAAAAGGGTCAGCCATAAAAAAGAGTGATATCAAAAAAGGTTACTCCGCTGGGAAAGGATCCTCGAGGTACCACACCTCGGCTTTAGAGTATCTGTTGAACAACAGAGATGCCAATTTTGACTTTCGCGTCTCGTTTTAGTACGATATAGTTCAGCAGAGGAATGAAGACTGATAATTATTCTAACTGGAGAAATAATCTTGAATTTTCTGCCGCTGGAACTTGTTTTGAACACTAGTGTCAATAATTGAAAAACGAATTTCAATGGAGGGAGCTTACATGGGAGGACTCAAGATATTCTTAAATTTATGAAGTATTAGTAAATAAAATATATTATGATGAATATATTATAAATAATGAATATTCTGTCTAAATAAAATCTCCTTTCGTTAAATTGATATAGTAATAGTAAGATGAAAAAAAACATTTGTCAATCCATTTTGAGCGTGTGTAGCGATAGGAAGCTGGAATTTGTTATAATAATTAAGGCCGTAATAACGAAATAATGTAGGTTTTAAATTTAGGCCGCTGTAGAAGAGGTGTAAGGCTAAAGGCGTCACCTTAGCAATCCCGAAACAACAATAGCGTTTGTTAAATTCTTTTTAATATTTATTTTATTTTTTATCTTTATCCTTTCTTTGGGTTGACTTTTATTACCTGTGGTGTACCCACAGAATGAAAACTCGACCTTCCCACACTGGTTATAATAAAATAGTAACCAGTAAGATAAATGAAAATTGAGCGTTTTATTGAAAGTAGTAGTTCCCTGCATATTCTTGCAGAAAATATTTGAAATTCACTACACCAAAGCGGTCTAAAAGGCAAAAATGAATTGTTGAGTGAAAAACGAAATTATGTTGCTGCTGATTTGTACTGGCGTTTCAACTAAAAAGTTGTAGAGGAATCTGAACTTTCCCTAAGTCTAAAATAAAGTAATGAAACGTATCAAGCATACCAGCTCATCCTCATCCTGCAATTATAGATAATCCATATTTAACATTAATGTATGAATATTATATCGTTTTGATCTCGAAAGAACTTTCATTAGTTTTGAAATAATTGGAAGGATGAAAGATTCATTAATAGGAATTAACTCGAATCAAGTTGTTAAAATAAAAGGTAAAGTTATCAGATAAGTCTGAATGAGACCAAGAATTTATATTCCAATAAAAGAACACCAATCTCAGGGAAAATTATTCTGATTCTGAAAATAATCGAAGGGAGAGGTAAATAAATCAAGGTTTACCAATAAATTAAAATTATTGAGTTTAAAAACCTTTGTTTCTGGGCCCTCTAACAAAACAAAAAATACGTGAGTTGAAGGGATTCCATTGTGAAAATAAGTTCTATTTCGTGTAATTTACAGATTTAGATTATATAACTAACAAAAATTTGCAAACGATTTGGTTACAAGAGGGTTGTGTGATATACAAAATTAAAGATCATGCCAGTTCGTTAGGTACGTCTCCTATCTTGTTCGCCATCTTCCTTTATTCTTGATTTTATTCTTACCACCCTTTTTCCATCTTTTAATTGGTACTGTCTTAAATAGTTCTTCATTTTTTATCTATTATTTTTTCCCGTTTTCATTATTTGTCTAAAACCTTTAAGTATTCTTATTTAATTTTTACATTTTACTGTACATCTTTTTAATTTTTCATTTATGTTTACATCATTTAAGAGTTTGTATCTTTTTTTAGCCCTGATAAAGCCCTGCATCGTGGGGCGTAATGTTGGCTCAATCTAAATAGTTTAATTACTATTTTTTTTTTTTACCATATTCCTTTTATTATTACATGCGATCAATCAGCGATCTTGCAGAACGTACAATGGTTCGAAAATTAAAACCAATGTGATACAATACCTTTTTCGATTTCAAAAGAAATGATATAGCTGTGATATCTTTTATTATATGGATTTTCATACAAGGTCCCAGAAATGATAAGTGCACATGACAATTTGGTCTCCACCGGGACTCAAGCCATCCAGTAATGCGTTGAGAATCAGGCTAATGGCAAGTCCTACTTTGTATTCACATGTGGCTGTAGGAGCCGGATCGGGAGTATCCAGGAATAGCGTAGGTATCTCTTTTGAATAATTACAGATACATTTGTATTATGCTATTGATTATTATTATATATTAAAATAAATAAATAAATTATTGGATTTTTCTTCCAAATAAATTTGTTTAGCAGCAATTGTTGAGGAGGGGATATAATTTTTTTTAATTGACAAAGCACATTTGATCTCTAATTCTCCTATATTTCTACATCTATTAAGGTCATTTTCACAAAAGTATAGTTCTGGGGTTTGACATTTAACTTATATACTCTTTGGATATAAATCGGAAGATTATCCTGAATTTATTGGGTCGACCTGATTAGAATGTTTCCTCTAGTCTCCTTTAAATTGTTTTAAAATAAGAACTTTTTCTTGCTTCTTAAGGATTACTTTCTTACGTCTATTTCATTCTTGCATTTTCCCCGTAGAGGGGAAATTCCCTGTTGATTAGGTGGGTAATTCATTTTTAAAATGTTTGTACAGTCTGGTCAAGAAGTAATTATTCCCGCATTTTTTGGAGTAATTGTAAGTAAACAATTTTTATTTGTCATAGTGATATGTATCGAGGTATTAGCAATGATGAATATTATAGGGGTCTTTGCCATATGTCTGTGCCAGACAACACTTCGCAGTTCGCAAGTGGCAAAAAGGTCCTTGCTGAACAACAAAAACAGCTATTACCTGCTGGCTTTGTCGGTAGTCAGGTCAATTATAAACAAAACATGTGCCAAACACTTTTTTAAGTGTACTCTAGTATTTTTCTTGGGCGTGGTTGATGATAGCCAATGGGAAATAAGGTTCCAAAAAGGAACGCCTCTAAAGCCTCTACGAACGAGAGGGAATCTGGCCAGAGGAAAAGTATAGGGGACATAGAACACAAACAGAGAGAGAAGCCGGAGAGGTACAGAAGTAAGAAGACCGAAAAGAGGGCAAGATTCATTTTGACGAGACGAAGTCTTAAGGAGGGCTCTTCAGACATGGAACGCCATCCCCTTTGCCAAGTCGTCACGCCACACTACGATATGAATCATCCAAATCAGCAGCTATTATTATATATTAAGCAATAAGTAATAATGCTATAATCATATTTTATGGCAACCATTTATCTGAATCATTTCAATAATTTTAATAACATCACTGTAAATATATACTAAGTACCTTTATGTAGTTTATTTACTATTATATTACACGATAACACCCATCATTATATTATATAGTTAATGGTAACAACATTTTATAAATATAAAGGTACTCAATTAGTAAACTGGTAAACACACAAAAAGTCTTTGTAAATGAATCCAATTATAATAATAGTTTTGCAGGACTCAAAGATAATTAATTAATTAATTTTTAGATAATTGCCTCAAGCGATTATCCTGGCATCCCGACTAAATCATGAGAGGCAGTACATAGCATAGATTAAAGATTTTTTTGAAAATTGTATTGTCTATTTTCATGAAGCAATGTTATTTTCTTTATTAATATTTCTGATACAGTTATGTTTTTTACAAATTGATATCACCCAGACCCCCGTGCCATTTCGTCCATTGTTATGAGATTAAAGTAATAGTTTATTAGTCTCTAGTACCCTTTGGCTTCAACCTTAATCGCTTCCAAGTCCAAAGGGCGCAAGTATCAAAATGATACAGCCGTTAGATTTACATTTTTTTTTTGTGCTTTAATGGTTAATACCAATTGTATGTGTAAGGCGTACTAAAGACAAACTCTTATTCCTACAAAAAGGAGCTTTCTTTATTGAACTAAAAAGAAGATAAAAATATAAAAATAATTTTCTGAGGAACTCTTTAAAAAATAATCTATCCCAGAAAATATCTTTAGAACCAAAAAAGTTATTTAAATAAAAAATAACATTTTTAAAAGTTCATGAACTTCTCAAAAATTTCTCTGATCGGGGCTAAACGATATATCACCCGGTCTGGGTGTGTACTGATGTCATCAAATCTTGGGGATCTTCAGAGAAATGAAAACCTTTTAATACTCCTAACCATTCTAAATCGGTAAGCTGACTGCCACAACTCATCATCATGTTATTTACTTTGATGACTCATCCCAGAAAATAAAGTTTTAGTTCCGACAGGATCGATAAATTTTGCATCTTATATATGGAGATTTCAATTGTTAGTACACACCACAGTTTTATTGGTAATATTATTAAAGGCTCCTTATAATACACCAGAAATATTTTTGGCAGGTCCGATGGTGCCGGGATAATCCGGGAAGGTGCATAAAAATGTTTTTTTTTCTCCTGTCGTATTCATTTGGCTTTTATCCCACTTTCATTCATTAGTCACCTTCCCTCTTTTTTCTAATGAGCAATGTAAAAATCTCTTCGTTATTAGCATTTTCTTCCTCCCTAGATTCTCCACTAAGCTGTTTCAGAATATTCTTCCCTTTCTTCTATTTTTTCGCACTCGTCCCACTTGTTTAATATTACTAAAACTATCTTCAAGAAAGCACATCAAAATATTTTTACGTTAGTGTGCTGAAGCAAGCTTTAAGAGTAGCAGAAGATATTGCCATTGGTCACTCCACAGCTTGTAAAAATATTTATTTTTTTCCACTTATGTTAATATTTGATAAAAAGTTAATAATTGGATTAGTTAACTTTTTAATTTTAGTTTAGTGCTATTATAGTCATTTGAGAAGTACTATGATCCCTGGCTTCTCCTTCATTACATGGTAATCCTCATAGGGAGTTGAAAAGAAGATGGCTACGAGATATTCTCTTTTAGAAATGTTATTGGAGTTCTATCAATGGGTAGATTCTTCACATATTTGTATCGCGTCATGTTATAACTTATAGAAAATTCACTAGTTGTATATATTTTTGTACCGTGGTCAATAACAATAAATAAATTATTAAAAAATATATAAAAAAGGATTATGGGTCTAGAGACAGACACGGAAGAATATTAACAAAACAAAAGGAATATAGACTGGAGAAAAGAGTTTGAAACTTTTGTTGCACATTAAAATTTTACGGATACTACTCCATTTAGTGTAGTTACAACTATGGAGTGTTAGCTTTTGTTTAATCACACGGGTTAGAGTAAATGCTAATACTACACTGTAGTGTCTAATATTTAGTATCTACGTTTTAATCAATTCACCATTTAAGGGTTTAAGGGGTTCACTATTGTCGTAGGTTCATGGCTTGGATTTTTGTAAGACGATTTTGCGTACCTACTCACAAAGCTCACTTGCCCCACTCTATCATAACCTTTATATCCTTAATCTATTCATTTAATCTTTTTGTACAAAAAGTCCGTTTGTTAATTAATCTCTTATATTGGTTTTCTTTAAATGTGGTTGATTATATTATTTCAAAATAAAAATAATTAGTAAATAAAATACATCCTGCTCTCACTGTATTTTTCTTCAGATCGTCATTGCATCATTGGTAGAGCAATGGTTTCAAAATCTTATGTTTTTTTTTTTTTGTGTTACATTGCTGCGTATACATTACATAACATACTAACATACCTACATCATAGATAGTTTTATTAGTTTTTATATTTTTGATGACAGCACTGAAACTATCGCAAAATCTAAGGGGGGAGTTGCGTTATTGATGTTTCCGCCACAACATACAACGTTGTGCAACCGTCGATAAAAGTTTCACTACTTTCAGACTACCTTGGGGATTGAGTATATTAAATATTTTGTGTATTCTACATTTTTAACTAACGTTCAGGTGGCTATTGTTTTTATAATGTCCAGAACATGGTGCTTAAAACTTAAGCCTTCATACTCAGCAAGATAGTTACCAGTCATCATTTTTCTTAGGTATTTTTTCGGTTTTACCTAGTTTAGCAAATTTGTGTTTGAAAAAAAAAATTAAAATCTGCTACATAATTTTTTTTCGATTTCGAATAAAATATTAAGACCATTTTATCTGAATTTCATTATATATTTTGGGCGTATTCATCGATCACTATGATATTATCTTTTGGTTTGTTTTGGTATATTTATAGAAATATTGATTTTGATAATTATTATTCTAGCCTTGCTTCCTCTTCCATTCGTAACAATCCTCCGAGGCCCTGAAAAGAAGATGGCCTCGAGATCTTCTAATCTAGAAATGTTATTAGAGCCCTACTAAGGGGTAGTTTCTCTACAAGCTTGTATCATACGAGGTAAGTAAGTTATAAGACTGATTTTTTATTTATCAAAGTTTCAATTTTTTTGAAATATCACTGTTATCCCCATCAAAGTAGTTCCCTTGTGCGGCTACAAACCGATGGACACGTTGTTCCCATTATTGATAGCAGCTCTGGAAGTCTTCAACCGGTATGGTCTTCAGGATGTCCATTACGCTTTTTTGGATGTTTTCCTGAACACTCTTGTGATATCAGCCCGTTGTTTAACTTTCTTAATGTTAAACAACGGGCCGATATCACAAGAGTGTTCACACATTCAATATTTTCGTCGGTTTTTGAAGTTGAAGGCCTCCCTGAAGGGGCGATGTTCTACTTGTTCTCTGCCATCCAAAAATAATTTGTGAGAGTGAAAAATTTGATATCGGGATAAAGAATGTTTCCCATAGGACTGTTTTAAAATTTTAAACGTTACACTTGTCGATTCCCCAAATTTACCATAGAATTTAATGGTACAACATTGCTCTAGATTCCGATTTTCAATTTTGCGTGACACACAACTTCACTAATAGCAGTCACCAAAATCAATTAGTTAACGGAAGGAGTTGAAACTCGCACTGAGCTACGGCAGGGTACTGATACACGTCCTCTATCAGGGACAACAGCGCCGAGTTTCAAGATCGTTAGCAGTGTTGCCAGACTCATTATTTTTCTGCCACACCTCGTACCATTATGATTTTGCATCAGATTTACAAGATGTATGTATGTTTATGTAAACACAGATATATATATGTCAATAAATAAATTAAAAAAGATTTATCTAAAATAATAGCTAAATTTTAAAATACTTTCCAATAGATTACGAATCAAAGTTCAGAAATATGGAAATTCTTTATTTATTTTTTTTCATGATGATTATTTTTGTAGAATAGAAATATTAAAATATTTTGTTTTAAATAGATGCATTCAAACCAGTATAAAATTAAACTATACTTGAGCTCCATCTCTTATCATTTTATTATTTTTTTCATGTAAATGTCAAAGAGTTAATAGAGAAACTGGGCTGATTCACCACAGCTGCGAATGTCACGAAAATGCCATCCTGGACTCAAATGTCAACTTGCTAACCTTTATTTGGGGCGTTATTATGTTTCATAAAAGAAATTGACAGGGTAGTATATATCACTCATTGTTGATGTTTTTTTGTGTAATAAGATCTTAGATTGAAAAGGTATGAGTAGTCAAATTATTCAATTTGAGGATTTGCAGTATATAAACAATGAAATGATTTTAGGTAATTAGCCAATAGACGAAATATATTTAAAATAAAACAACTCAGAAAAATATAGCATTTATCTAATCATTAGGTAATAATTAAAATTAATA
>NW_027110911.1:628670-633856 GCF_000696795.3 Halyomorpha halys
GCACAATTGAATAAAGATAGAACGTTGCAATACCCTAACGGTACCCATTAAAACATGATTTAAAAAATTATATATATATTGTTATGTTATTTTTTATGATTAATATTATGTTCAAGCAATAACTCCTGTTTGGTAGCCAGTTCTCATAACACTAAATATTATTTTAATTAGTAAGCAATTTTAATTAGCAAACAAGACAAACGTTTTTAGTAATGGAAAACATAATACATTAATTGAAACTTATAACTATTAATTTCTTAAAAGTTATTATTTTAACAATTAATACCCAACTCTGGTCATAATAGTTATTATCAGAGCAAATGCACTTAATTTCTGGAACTGTAATATTAAAAAGTTATATTTTTCACTGATTAAAACACAATGCAATATAAAAATATATTAAGCATAGAGACTTGTCAAGTCAAAGGCATAAAGAACTCTAACAGTTCCTCAGCAGAGCTAGTAAACACCTGTTTACTGTTTATTTATCTATATCAATTAAAAACTGAATATTTTTAAAATTAATTTCACTATTTGAAATATTTTACAAACAAAACTTTTGAATCCTCATTCTTTAATAAATCTATTTGATCAGATATCTGAATATTTAAGTGTCATATACATTTGTAGTTGAGTACTTTTTTACAATTGTGTATTCAATTATTTTATTTGAGATAAAGTCATTTAGTGATTACTATGTGATCATAAAATAACATAGTATTTTATTTTTCATCTTTATTGAAATTTACAACAGTACATAATAATACATTCAGTAAATTTAATGTAAGTTTATAATGGAGTGATACAGGCGTGTTGAGAAACTACCCATTGGTAGCACTTTAATAAGGTTTTTACATTACGCCTTGTGGCCGTCTTCTTTTCAGGCGTCTCGGAGGATTGTCAGGAATGAAAGAGGAAACAAGGATAGAAACTAGTGGGTTAGGGTTGTTAGGAAGTTTATAATGGAATAAATGATATCTGCTTCGGGATAGATTGGTTACATATGAAATATTTAGGTCTTTATTTGTGATTGTGAGGAGCATAGAAGATTTTGGATTGTAAGGATTGGATTCGAGAGGAATTCGGAGGTTTAGTTGAGCCCCAAAGCTCAACTCCATATGTCCAGATAGGCCTTATTATAGTTGTGTTGCTTAGTCTTTTCTAATGAATTGGAAGTTTAGACCGTTTATCTAGTAAGTGCTGTTATAGTCGGAATCGACGTGCTGTTTCTTGTCTTTTGTGTCCAAATGTAGTCTAAAGTAACGGATCTGTTCTACAGGGGTAAGAAAAACACTATTAAAGTATACCATAGGGCAGTCAGCAGGTTTACGACGAAGAGTAAAGGTGATTTGATGGGATTTATTTTAATCCTTCAATTTCGGCACCATTCTTCAAGGGTTGAGATATTTTAAATAGTTATTTAAAATTAGTGACAAGGATAAGTAGACGGATTAAACTGATTCAAATTGGGTTTTAAATATTTGGACGCTTTCATCAATACCCAAGCATACTTCTGTAGAACATAAATTGAGCCCGTATTTTAAGGCCTAAAAAGGAACCGTTTTGAGATAACACACGAATTAGAAAAGGGTCAAATCTCATTTAAAGGCAACACCGCTTCGGTTGCCATAGGATACTAATGTCACGATTCAGCGAACGAACGGCTCAGCGAATGTTTTGAAACAAATCGAACCCATGATCCTGAAAATGAATGTCTCAAATTTGTTTTGTCTTTCTACATAGAAAGACATAGTTCACATGAACCTATATAATAATATTTTGAACTAAAGACTTAAACAATTCGAAGGTTTTATTGCTCGAATTACACGATAATATTCTGAGAATGCTTTGAACAATTTGAGCTCAAAATATTAAAATATATGATTATTTTTTCCGTATCTGAATATGCAACGTTTTATTGAACGATCGGGTCAACAGATTTCCAATTTTCATGTCTAACATTATTGAGGCTCTCTGATTCAGCCTGTACAATGCAGGATTAATATAAGTTTACGGATACCCGAATCTCAACTGTAAAACTGAAGTGGTATTTTTCAGTGAGGCAACGTTACCTAAATATAGTCGTTATAAAGTATGAAGCTTTGCCAATTGTGTGTGAATAGAGTTTCTTGATAATATTATATGAATGAGCATCATATCGCTTATATTTAGAATGAATTAAAGACAAGAAAGAATCATATCTAATGCGAGAGTTCTCGTAGGGATAAACTATTTGATTATCATGCCTGCTTTAATTGAATTGAAACTGTCTGTCGCTAAGTTTATTTAAGAGATAAAAAATCCACCGTGGAACCATATGCATCAGCCAGTCTTCCCTCTTCATTGTGTCTTGGGTGCGCCCCAGGATGAAAAAGCATTCAACACGACCGAACTCGAACATATGCCTGTTAGATAGGAGCCCAGATTCCTATTCCACTCTATTTCTGGACATCGAGCATGTTTAGTACTTTAATAAATTCTGATTGAAGATGCAATGGTTGAGAGCTCCTGGGTTGGTGTCCCTACGCGGTTTCGATTCCTAAGCCGTTCTGTTTTTATTTATTTTGTTCTACGAAATGGAACTTGAATCATCCAGATTGATCAGTTCAGGGCAGCAACAGTTTTTATCCACCTTTAGTTGGCTTATTAATGTTTTATTACACTTCTTATACCTCCTTGGTGTTTTCCTATTCCAAGTTCTTAAAATCAAAAAACCTACCTATATTCTTCATCTCCTCAC
The DNA here is from genome assembly GCF_000696795.3 of Halyomorpha halys. Classification (NCBI taxonomy): domain Eukaryota; kingdom Metazoa; phylum Arthropoda; class Insecta; order Hemiptera; family Pentatomidae; genus Halyomorpha; species Halyomorpha halys. The sequence continues at coordinate 631,411 of NW_027110911.1, forward strand.
TCTTTGTTTATCCGTCCATTCATTAAACACCAGATCCGAACCGATTGATTTATATATGCCCTGCTATAGAAACGTCTTCTGCAAATCCTCCTTCTGGAATTCTCTTTCCATCTCCATTCGCCAATTCTCATCCATTCTTTTCTTTAAACACCTATTTCTTCACTTATTGCATAACCAAACCTCCGTATGATTGTGAACAATATAAATAGTCATACACTGATTAACATTATAATCAGTAGTTAATCCAAGATCCCAATGTACTTTTAATTTCATTTTACTTACTGGAAACTCTTAAATGCTTGGCAGACAAAAATCATAATGTATAAACCATGTATTTATTCTTAAGGGACATATGTCCCGGAATAAAATTATTTTTTCATTTCATTTCATTTCTTTGAGGTGTAGAAAATAGTATTAATATTGATTGTATACAACATATCTATAATTATTAATGAAGAAGGGATCAATTAGTAAATAGTTTTTAATTGAAACTCATTCGAAGTATAAGTATTTTTAATTTTTACCTCTTGAAAATTAATTAATATATAAAAAAAAATGAGCACTGCATAAAATACTTTTTCGCCTTATTATCTTTTTATAATGTAAGATGATAAGATTTGGAAATAATTTCGTGTTGAATATTATCTAGTCAATTAGGTATTTTGCTAATATACTGACCGACTGAGAGGTATAATGTAGCAGTACCGCACTATATATTGTAGCAGAACTGTACTGTATATTGTAGCAGTACTGTACTGTATGTTGTAGCAGTACTGTACTGTATATTGCAGGAGTACTGTAATGTATATTGCAGCAGTACTGTACTGTATATTGTAGCAGTATTGTACTGTATGTTGTAGCAGTACTGTACTGTATATTGCAGCAGTACTGTAATGTATATTGTAGCAATACTGCATTGTATATTCTACAGACTGTGTAAGGGGGGAGGGAAGACACAATATTAGAGATTCCATTAGTTAGAAATGGTCATGCTTTCAAATTTTCGTTTTTGATTGATTAGTGAGAAAGTTGTTCATTTTTAATTTTGTTTTTGTTTTTTAAATTCTAACTGACAAAGCAGGGAGCGATTTTTCCAACCCCAGCGGGACCGTGCGTGCCCGTTCCTATGCATGAGAGATCTTGCGATACAGTGCATGAAATCCTTCTTTCCCGAATTATAAAAGGATCAATCCAAGATGAAAGAGATTAAAATTAAGCTCTGCCTGAATATTTCTGTGTATTGCGTTTGCTCAATGTTGGAATAGCAGATTCGGAATCAAATTACTACCAAGATATTTACAAATATTTGGGAAACCCTTTTAGGGGAGATAGGGTAATATCAGTTTTATTTGATCTTTGTTTTTATAAGTTTAATTTGATCTTAATTACTTCTCCTCTACAATATTAATTTCGCAATAAAACCATTCGTTACACTTCCTAACGTGTTAATTATAGAACGTGTCAAGAATAGAAAATATAATTTTGGAGCTAATTATTGTCAGTATTATTGACTGTTGATTTTGATATCATTAGGTAAAATAACAATGGAATTATTTCAACTAAACTATACATAAAGAGGAGACTGTCGTAGCTTGGATCACTATTTATTTTTATATATTTTGAAAACAATTTTTTTTTTTAAATATGACAATGTCCATCGTTTTATTGTGAGTTTTTTTTCTGATTTCACCGTTATCCCTATACATTGTGTATTTTTGTGGGAATTCGATATATAACAGTTAAAGAAAACATATATGTTTATAATTTATTGATATGTGATCAATGGTATCTAATATACCATGGAATACGCTCTAGTGTCCTTAGGATCAAAAACATATAATTATTATAATTCACTAATTATCTGATAGTATTTGATTTCATAAAGCATTGACACAATGTGGTACTGTAACGTCACGGTACCAACCAATTTATCACCGTTAAGGTTAAATTAAGGTGCAATTTTAAACCGTTATCAGATTATTAACAAATCTACCTAAATTCAGGTGCTGGTCTGGACTTTATCTTAAGGTGTGATAAAATTATTTTTTTTTTATAATCGCAACTAATTTTGGCCCCTCTTAGTGTCAAAACACCTTTTTGTCTAATTAGCCAGCCCTCTCAAAAAAAGTTTATTGCAATAGATGTTTTGAATGCTCTATTATATTGCACAAATGTGACAATTATATTTAAAATCCTGCAAGATGCACTTGTAGTTATTTTCTTGTCTGCAGGCTTAATTACAGCTTTGACTGCTGTTTTTATTAAATAGAATTTTTTTTTCTCATTTTTACTTATCCCATACTTACCTATGATAAATAATGAAATAATTATTATATCATGTATCTCTAATTATTGATAAGAGATACAGGACGTTAAATTGAACCAAAGTGCTTGATTGTGTGATTCTCCAAATTATACCTTCTCAACTCCTTAGGTTATATGTATA
>NW_027110911.1:633906-640939 GCF_000696795.3 Halyomorpha halys
TTGGTTGTAATTTACAAATGTATAACATATATAGAACAAGTAAATTTGCTGCAGGTGAGATAGTGACATGATACAAACATGTGGAGAATCGACCCATTGATAAAACTCCAATAACATTTCTTGAAGAGAAGATCCCGAGGTCATCTTCTTTACAGACGCCTAGAAGGATTATTAGGTAATGAAGGATAAGCCAGATTAGAAACAAGTGGATTTGGGTTTTTGGGAAGTTTTCTATGGAAGGAATGGTGTCTGGTTTTAGCCAAATTGGCTACATATGGGACATTGAGGTCATGATGTCCAGATAGGTTATATTTAAAAATGAAATAACGTATAGCAAATTACTATACCACTTATACTCAACAGTCATTCTGATAGAATTTGATTTCGTTTAAAACATAAAAACATAATTAAAAAGCAGAAAGAAAGCTAAAAATTGTTGCTGTTTGAGTCCACATTTTATTTTTGATTTACTGGAAAACAAAACCACATGGAAAATTGTTTTCTCAGTTGCTTGCACTCAACGCAGTAAACTTTGCCTTAGCATAGTTTTGTCGCCTAAATTGTATTCTTTTTTTTATATTTATTTATTTATTGGCTTATAAACAGCGTAGCCATGGAGTCTGTCCCAATCAACGTTAATTATAGTTAGTTTGTAAATATCAGGTACTATTTAAGACATGATACAATACATGAGGGGAATATAAGAAGGTAAATATAATAATAAATATAATATAAGAAAGATAAACACATTAATATAAAACAAATTGCTCAGATCAATAAAAAGTAATTTTCACAGTAGATTAACTGTCAAAATAAACTTAAATTTACAAATTTTATAAGAAACATTGATACATGAACTTAAATGTACTTCTTTAAGTCGGATTTTCTCAATTACGTCAACGGGTTCTTATACCATATGGAATTCCCAAACAGTTTTCTTTTTTGGCTTAGTTAGATATTTTGGACTGTTTTGGATTGTTGTCTGAAATCGACAAAAACTGTTAAAACTGTTTACGGTTTCTGGTAATTTACTCCTTCATGACGTATCGGATCGTGAAATACGTTTTAAAATTAGATTTCTTATGATAACGATTCGTTGAAAATACCTTTGTCCGTTGGAAATTCCAGAGTGAATAGCACTGGAGAAGAATTGAAAAATGTTATTAAGTCCGCTTTACCAACAAAATTATTCGCCATAAATAAGGCTTATTAATTTTTATTTTGACATTATCGAATAAGAAGAGGGTGTGTCCATGAGTATATACGCATAGGTATAGAGTTTGACGTGAAGCTGTTTAAGTAAATCATCAAATTATTAATGTAATTATTTGTATTTGTCCTCTTTATGTAAATTATTTGTATCATTGTTGATATTCTGTGGATCAAATATTTGTAACACAAACCTCTTCGTATTCGGTATTCGTGATGCATATTGCTGTTCCAGATTTGGGTGAATATTAAAAATACATAAGTCAACATGGTAGGAACCGTTCCAGGCAATATCTGCTCCTTGCATACCTGGAGTATAATCCTCACGGTGATCATTATAGAGGCAACAGGAAATAGCCTTGAGTTCGATGCGAATGAACAGTTCTATATTACTGGGTCTTGAAATTAAACGATATTTTTAGATTGTATACAGTAATAGTTTTTCATTTCTGACAAACATCCCACCCTATAAAAACTAGTGCTAGAATAGGTGAGGTGTATCAATTTTCTTTGTAATAAATAGCCCAAGGAAATGTTCCATTTTACTTTACAATGTGAAATAGAAATGTAATTGAATTGAGTTTTTCAATTTCAATTCCTTCAGAAATGATTTACAATACATTTATCTGTACTAATATGACCCATTATACAGTTTAACCACTAAACTTTGAATTTTTATTTGATTTTCGCTAGATCTAATTTTAGCATGTTGTCTATCTATCAAGGGCATTGTTAATTTTCTAGCCTGCTTGAGTTCTTCTTCAGTACACGTAACTCTGGAATATTCATTGAACAGTAGTAACTTTTTTTTTTTTATGAATTCTGATAGGGAATTAGATTTTAAGGCTTTTTTAAAAGATATTTTAGGGACTCAAATAGGAAACTTTTTTAATTGATTCAAATATGTCCTGCTATTTCTTCCGATCTTGCCAGTACCCTTCTCTAAGCCCTCTGGCTACCAGTGGCTTCCAATACTTCTTACATATCTTTCTGGGCTGGTTGATGGAAGATTATTTTTGTCAACCGTTTCTCTGAATTTTTTGTTAATGGCCGTAAATGTTCAGCTATTTTTTTATTCTATACAGGATCGATTCATCTTGCTCTACATACAATCTGGGCTTATCATTTGGTAATGAAGTGAGTAAGATAAAAAAAAACGTAAAAATGTATTGAACTACATTGCCATCTAGCGCAAATTCTTTTGGTATTAACCTGTTCTTTGATAATGTCTGGAAGAAATGAAACTGGACAAAGGTTGTTTTGGGGGAAAATCACCTTAATAATAGATTATTACAATTTGTATTGTCATTGTTTTTATTGATTTTAGTGTACTTTTTGTATGCTACAATTACCTACAATGTAATTAATTGGAATAAATATCGCGTTTTATTGAAGACGCTTTCTGTCATGTCAGTTAATTTTTTTTAATGAACTAATCATCAACACTTGGTCATGTAATCATCAAGTTAATGGAACAGGTATCTATAATTCAAATTTAGAGTGTGTGAATTCGTGGGGAACAGTTTGTAGTTTAGTAAATCTACGTTGTGATGGGTTTTCAGTCTTATAAGATTACAAACTAATCTTAACCTGAAAGGAAAATTAAATATATAAGACCATTTAATAAAATCTTAAAACTACAATCTGCTTAAAAAAAATAAAAAATTCATTCTGTTTTATCCTAAAAATAAAAATAAAAATACCTGTTTTTAAATAAAAATTAGATGAATAGGGTGAGAATGGATTGCCGAAAACTTTCATGGAATATATTAGTATGCTATGTGCTCTCCTTATTTTCTTGCAGGCTTTTTCTAGGGATATTAAATTACGGAAAGATGAAAACAGACTGCCTTCTAGCATTGTTCTTTTATTTAATCTCAGCACATTCATATTTCTTTACAAATATATTGCATTATGTATCACAGATGTGTTTTATGAATTCTTACCATTACCTTAAGTGCTTAAGTCATCTTGGATTAATTTTATAGTTGGTGTTCATTGAAGTTATATTCTGTCTGAAATTTATTACAACTTTATTATTTTTTTTATTAATCTTTTAATTCTATATTAAAATTTAATATTTTAAGAAATTGTGAAGGATTGATGAGGAAGAGGCGTATAAAATAAAGGAGAATGCAATAGAGAATTTAAAATGAAAAAAAAAAAGAAAAATCATTGCAATATAACAAAGTTAAAATGAAAGTGGAAATAAACATATATATACATTATTTTTACAATAAATTGATAATATGTAATTTTAGCATGGTTAGGAAATATAAAACATTTATATAAGCAATGATAACAAAACCTATTACGTGAAATTCGTGACATAATAGATATCGTAAAAAAAAATTTTTTGTTTTTTATTATTTGAAGAATATTTGATTTTTATATATTTTTTCTTTTAATTTGAATTTCACCGAATGAATGAACGCCTTCTAAATAAACTTTCTTTTGCATTATCAAGTCAAAGTAGAACTTACAGCTTACTTAGTACAACTTATCACAGAAATTCTGAATCTATTTAAAGGTTTTTTTAAGAGTTTCAATTCAAAGAAAATAAACCTAGGAGAGGATAAATAAATGAGATTGCAAAAGATGGCCGTGAATTGCCTGTATAGGTCTGTCGAAAGTCATTTGAATAATCCGCCAACTGTTCTGACCCTTCTTGAAAACAGGATTCGGCTGAAAAGTTCAAGGAGAAAACTCTCAAAGAAGAACAAAGGCGCGGGATTCTGATTTAGAAGGAGAACTTCATGACTAACTGTAAAATATAACTTTATTTCCGAACAAAAGCAAATTAAATTTAATAAAAACTCTGCGATATTATACTGTTTGTGAGCCGATTCGGATACAATATGTATAAAAACACTAGAAGAAAAATTTAATTTAGATGATGACAGTTGATTTGAATACGGCACCTCTTTCTAGATACGATAGGTTACTGTTTCTCTGTGATCGCCGAATCCTATGTTCTTCATAACGTTTTTATCCCTTTATTTGTACTCATAGTACATTGATATATAATCATATTATATTATATAATAATAATCATGTCATACTTTTATGTAAAAGAAGTTTATATTTTTCGTTTTCAACGCTAACCAAGAAATCTGGTGCATCGATTTTTACCATTTTTTGGTCCTAGGAAGGTTTAGGAATAATAATATCTATCTATATATAAGTATATGAAACTCAAGTGTCGGTTTGTTTGAAAGCTCAAATTAAATATTTTCAGGAATTGCCAGCTCGATTAGAAAATTTGTTTTGCTTTAGACTTTGTCATTCACTAATGAAGGCTTTACGACAGCACGTTATGACCAATAGGAAAAGAACAGTGACCATAAACGTCATCCATTTTGGAAGATAATAACCAATATAACTTCATACCCGTGAAAGCAGATTTATTATAACTTTAATAGGATAAATTGGTTGAAATTCAATTGTTCTTTGCAACCCCGGCCAGCGACTCCTGGGCCAATAGTAACTCTCGCCTTCAGCGGACCCAGCCCAACCAACGCCATTTGGGTACTAAATATGCATAAAAAGGGTAATAACTATGCATTCAGGAAAACCAATAATAATATATTACAGAATATAGATAATATATTACAAAAATGTAGATTTAGCGACTTGAAGAAGGGCAGTAATGACCCAAACATCGTGTTGAAAAAAGAGGAAATATATATTACGATATTTGGGTTATTACTGCCTTTCTTCAAGTCGCTAAATCTAAATTTTTGTAATATATTATCTAATAATCGTTTTGTTATTGAGAATTTACCTTACTATTACTAAAACAAATGAATATTTAACAAAAGAAGATTTAATTTTAGACATTAAATTTATTATTTATAATATATATCATTAAAAATCATTTATTTTTTTTTTACGGTTAGTGAAGCAGTGGGGAAATTTATACCTGCCTCCTTCATTCCTTCCTATCTTTTCAGTATTAAACTTTGTTTTAGGCTGATCAGGTACTTCCCGCGCCGTTTATCCTTTATTTTTATCAATATTTTCGCTTTACCTATTACTATACCTTACCTTTGCCACATTTACTTCACCTATCTGTTTACCATTTACATCAAACTTTTTCCCATATTTACAACCATTTTTAATATTGTATTTGTATTTGTAAGTATTGTTTTACAATTTATTACTCTAGGTCTTTATTTACAATTCTAGCACACCAGGTTGTGTTTATTAGTAATTATTTTCGTACCCAACTCTATTTATACTTCCTTAATTTAAGCTTTTTATTATTAAAACAAAAAAATTTTTGGAATATATTTTCTTAGCTTGTATGTATCTTTAATTTAATGTTCTGTCACTTCTAACAACGTATCACTTAGCTCCGACGAATCCCTGCAAAGTGGGATGAAACTTTGGTTAAAATTTGTTTTTTTTTCTAAACGTTGGTTTTTTTCTTCTACTTTGTACCTTTATTGATCGCCACCTATCTTCCAAAAATCTACTTTATGTGGTCAAATATCTTATTTCAATATTATTTATAATGAATATTATAATATATTTTCTTTATAAATACTTCATGAATTTAAGAATATCTTTTTTTTTTTTATTACCCTCTTCCTTGTCATTTCTGACTATCTAGAAGTAACCAACCCATTCTAACCATGGTAGAAGAGGGAGCAAGTCTTCATTTCGTGGGACCGTCACAGAAATAAACATCAACTCCACTAGTTGTCGCTCTGACTCTCTTGGCTACTAATTTTCTTGTATGATAGCTGATTATATCCTCCTGTTGTTATATTTAACTGAAACTATTCTTTTTTACTCTCTGTTCTTCTATTAGGGGTATTCATGATCTTTAGTTTAACATGTTAAAGCGTGTTAAATGGAAAAACTCATGTTACATGGAGAAATATTTCCTTCTTTTACCATGTTATATGCTATATCGTTATAAATTGGTAAAGAGCCCGTTACTGGGCCTGTTAAATGGCGAATGACGTCACGCAACAGACCAGCTTTGTCTCTGGTTTGTTCGAAGTTGTGTTAGGCTGTTTGTGTTTGATTGTGGTAGTATAGTTTAGAATGTTTTTGAAACTAATAAAGCAATAGATGATAATAATAATAATGTAATGACAGTTGTCAATTAGATCATCTTGACTCTCTTCCTTCTTTCTTGACAAGTTAGAAAATCTACAAGACTATCAGTAGCCAAACTTTCGAACAACTTCTACTTTTCACTCAATTTAGGCATGTTGTAATAAATTACTTTAATCAAAACTTAGAAGGCAACAATAACATGAAGTTTTGGAAGGAAAGGTTATAAAACAAGTTGCTCGAAAAATTCGCTTGGAGCTCTTATGTATGTAACATTTAACATGACTTTAAATAGGGCAGCTCACAATGCTATACTTATAAAATTTAACATGTTAAAACATTTTACATTTAACACACCATGAATACCCCTAGCAACTCAATCCTACCTATTTCACTTGAGATTTTGAACGTCGCATTTTTTTCTTTTTCTTTTTTTTTTCTTACGAATGATATCTGTACAGTGTACCCTAATTTTTTATTCGTATTTATTTAAAACTTTACTAGAATTTTTCGTGATATTTATTGCATTTATAGATCATCCATCATTATAACCTAGTTTTTCGTACTTGAAATAACAACGATACGAGATAAGAAGATGATTATTCAAGTAAAGAAAAAACTTAATTGGATTATTAAGGTGTGGGTAAACAGAGAAAGTTAATTATTTATTGATGAAAAAGTTATGAGATTGTTTTTATATTTTGCTGAGGAAATTTAAAAAATAGAAATATATTTTTTTATTATTAAAATTGTTTAA
>NW_027110911.1:641045-644600 GCF_000696795.3 Halyomorpha halys
TATGATATTTAGTGAAAAATTATTTAAGTTAGGATGAATTGTAGAATTTTTCCCGTTACCAGAAATATTAAATGTGTTTATCATCATTTATTGTTGTCGCGTCCAGCATATGCTTTAATAATTGATTACATAATATGTGATATCTGTTATGTTAAGCATATACTCTGTTATTATTTATATTGTAGATGTATACATAATTTCTTAGGGTCACAGTTATTGTTTATATACATACGCCGGCTCGGACGAACTCATCCCTCGATTCAGTAATTTGCATCCAACAGCCTGGTAGTGTTTCTATTCACTTCGTCACGGCGGGTGTTTAGTTCATCCTCCATATCGCAGTCACCCACAGTGACTAAAGACAATTCTTTAATTTTTTAACAAGTACAAATATCCTATCCTGAGCTCAGTTAACACAATTTTTTATTCCTATTTTTATGAAGCATTTATTATTTTGATTTATATTAGGTTTTATACTTTTATTTAACCTTATTGTTTAGTTTATAATGAATGTAATTTTTTTGAAATTATTTTTTTTCCTTCTATTTCTCAAAAAAGTATAATTTTGAAATATGCATGTAATCTTAACGATAATAGTAATATCTATACAGTTCAAAACTATAATATCTCGAAATATTTTTTTACTTAGATTTTATGGCAAATGTTTTACTATGCATCTGTGTTTCACCGTATAGATCTTAACTTTATTACTAAGATTACATGCATGTCTCAAAATAACCATTTTTTGAGATGTTAAACTGCTGAACTGGAACAGTGTTATATGCTATTTTCAAAGGATTTCACTTTATTGTTTTAAATTTATGTAAATAAAATCTTTTATTTTTATCACTATTATGGTTTGGATAAGCAAAGGTTTCTTTTGAACCTCACCTCCCCGCACCAATTGTAATTAAAAAAATCACTATCGTGAAACTGAACTATCGTTGGAAATTAATCGAAATAATACAAAAAGCCATTTCGTATTGCCACTAAGGAAGGTCAGAACTGCGTTGGGCATGTGGGAACCCCATTCGAATCCACAGAAAAATATAATTCTTCGCTTATGTGGAACCAACATGTCACAGACATGAGTAAATGGATCCTAAAAGATGGAAATCAGATAGTTCTCATCATGTCCTGTTTTACGTTTAATTTTACGTTTTCCCAAGATGAAGTTGTGGTCCTCTTTACAGATATAGGATTTTTCAATTTTTTTTTTCCCATCGAACCATCGGATATTTGGTCTTCAATACATTCTATGAAGAGAGCTTATGCCATGATAAAATGGACAGGACGCGGTCAGTTCAGTGTCGGCCGTAAAAAAGTATATTACCAAACAGTAAAAGGTATGTCGTAAACTAATATTACATCTGGCCATGATATAACTTTGTAGCTCGGATGTTCCAGATTTATGTTTGGTAGAAAATTGGCTATCCCTGATATTAAGTTAGGTTTAATCAAACCCGCTCGGATGGTTGTATCAAAGATTATGGAACGGTTGTACTAGTTTTACGTCATCCTAACGGAGAAAAAAATATAAAAGATTTTATAATAATTACAGCCATAAAAAATAAATTCATATTGCTGTATTAATAATTATCTTCTCAACTCAAAGACAGATTAATTGAACTACTTTCATTGATTATAAATTGTTTTTAAATTAATAAATTAATATTCATAATTAAATGTAATTATTATTCAATATCTTGATGCTTCTTTTTTAATTCAGCCCTTCAGAGTTTATCTGTAAGTTTTTTTTTATTATGAAAGGTTTGAGATATCACTATATAAAAATCAGTTATCATTTTTTATTGTTTTATTTGTATCAATGGAACACAATTAATTTAAGTGTTTTAGAAGAAATTTTGTTATCTCGTGATAATATAAAGTCAAATTATAAATTTAAAAAAAAATAAAGGTATTTAAGTGTTTTTTTAAAAGAATGCTTCAAATATCAGCATATTATTTTCTTTAAGTCAAAAATATAATATCTAGAAAATCCTAATAGTTTGTCCAACTAATGAAATATATTTATATTTTCCAAATATTGGTTGTCCTCTTCACTCTTTTGTTGATTAACATAAATTTATTAAAAATTAAATTAGCAGCTTTAATATATTTAATTAACACTTTTGGTAGTAGATTATCAGTTGTTTTTTTGTGATTAATTAGTAGCGAAACTGGCTATGATGTTCTTCCGTCATTGTTGCTTTGAAATACCTCTGTTACTGATAATTATTGAACCATTGTTATTGAAATTTGATTTTTTTTTCCATCTTTACCTTTATAATTGGAACGTTGCGATTCAATAGCCTGTATAAGTAAGACAATTGATCATGTTTGGAAGGATTGATGATTTATTCCACTCATTTTTTGTTGTTTTTCAGTCCTATCTAAGGTTTTTTGCTATAAAAAAGAGAACAAAAAGTTGAAACGAGAGTGTAATTCATTAACAGCTCTTGCAAAATAAACTATTAAAATTAAATGTTTCGAGAAACAACTTAAGCTAGTATCTCTCAAATACAAACCAAAATTACTGATTTTTTAAGCTATAGGTTTTGTAATGTCTTCAAAAATAAAAGAATCCACACATGCAAGAACACAAAATATGCATTTAAAAAAAAATTAAAATCGTAATCTATAAATAAAAAACGATACTTTTAATCCTCTCAGAGGGATCCTCTATAAAGAAGACATCTCTCATCCTAAGCCTGTCTGTTTGGAAAACTGAGAAAATGAAATGCCTCTTTAAGTGTTACAAAATTCTAGGTAACTCGAGATCCCAGTTATACAAGTCACACTATATACCTGAATAATAAAATAAATAATATTCAGGGAATTATCATATTTTGTCAAACTGACTAAATATAACAATTTCTTTGAATTAATGATCTTCCTCAAATTTTGTCTACCTTTCAAGAAATAATATTAATTATATCTTATTATTGTATCTCTTTTTTTCTGATTATACCATGTATGTGTAATTTATATATGTCCGATTACGGATTTATAAGTATGATGCGTGAGATAGCAACCTGATGTATTTAGGCAGTATAGATAAATAAAGTATTTCTCTCTCTAGTAAAAATAATCAAATACCAATAAGTGACTTTCAATTATTATTTAAAAATGAATTATTTAATTTAAAAATAAATTAATCTGTTCTTGCCTGGCATGAAAACTACATTTACATCCGTAGTAAAGCTAAGTGATAATTTAATTTGTTAAAACTACAATTGATAATTTAATTTGTTAAAACTACAAGATTGTTTTGTTTTTTTTAAAAGTATAAATAAAAATTCTCTTTGTATATATTTATTTAAAAAGTGATAAAAAAATGATTTCACTACCAACATTTTTAATATACATATTTCTACTATTTATTATGAAGCATTTATTATTTTGATTTATATTAGGTTTTATACTTTTATTTAACCTTATTGTTTAGTTTATAATGAATTATGATATTTAGTGAAAAATTATTTAAGTTAGGATGAATTGTAGAATTTTTCCCGTTACCAGAAATATTAAATGTGTTTATCATCATTTATTGTT
>NW_027110911.1:645098-660909 GCF_000696795.3 Halyomorpha halys
CACACACACACACACACACACACACACACAAACACACACACACACACACACACACACACACACACACTCTTGTCCGCTATTTGTCTTTGTCTGTCTCTGCATGCATGTCGCTATCGTAACAGGTCATCTTCAGCAAGGTGTAATTACTCCACTTCTAACATTTGTTTGAATGTAGAAAGCCCTAAGAGTCCTGTATCCTGGTATTCCTGAGACGAAGTATTAATATGATAATAATTCACTGGGCAATAGTCCCGCAGCTGATATTTAAATATTTGTATTAAGCAGAAGCTGTTTGGAAACCTTACGGTCATTCAAGAAAAGTATTCATTGTTAGTTCGGTAAACGATTTTTAGATGGTACTAATTATCCATAAACTTTTTCATTAAAATTTATTTATTTAAATTAACAACTTTATTTCTATAAAAATGCATCTAGAAAATGATTGAAATGGCATGATACAGAACAAGGACGTACACAGGATCAAAACTTGGTGGAGGAATACAGTGTCGTTCAGTTTGACTTTTTTTTTTTACATACTTTTTATTTATTGATAGATATTATAATCTGCCATACAGTTGTGGGCAATAGATAATAGTGATGAGTGATCTCATGCATACTAAAATCAAATTAATAAATGAATGAAAAAAAAAAAACTCTCTTAAAATATATACAAACAGAAGAATAAACGAAGCGAACATAATCAAACTTTGTGTATGAAAAATAAATAAAATAACATAATGATAAAATAATATAGTCTCTAGTCATATTTACACTCTAATATACAATATTTACACAATCGACCTGAGGATCTCTGAGCCCACTCTATCCCCCACGTGTAGAGCAGAGCTCAAAAGATCCCAGCGTATCCCTCTCGCCTAATCACTAGTTGTGACATTTTAGCACGGAAAAGGGGAAAAGAAAACATTAAGAAAAGTATATATAAACATAGTAGTACTTTATTATTTATTATAGTTATTAGCTTGGAAAAAAATAGTTTTCATTAAAAAAAAATTTTTTTTTGCTCAGCATGGGCCAGCTGCCCCGTTCTCCTCACTGGGTATGCCCATAGGAGAGAAACTACCCATTAGAAATACACTAATGATGTTTTTACATTAGATGGTCTCGAACCCATCTTCTTTTCAGGAGCAGGTTTGTGCTAGATCGGTTGTATCAAGAAACGTGCTGCATAAAACCATTAGAAGATTTGTTGGTTCATTCATCATTTTAATATTCGTCGATCAGGTTATTACTTATTAGTTGGATTCTTTCCTCCTTCACGTTCTCTTTTTTGATATTCCGAAACTGATTTGTTTTTACAGCTCTTGAGTGATAAAGATGATATACTTTCCGCAAGATATATTTATTATCATTATTAAATAAATAATTTTATGAAAAACTAATAAATAAATCAATTAATAACAAAGAAATGGTTAATGAAACGAATAAATAAGATAACAACAAATAAATAGGTTAAAAATAAAATACAAATTATTTGTTGGTAAATTTGTTCTAATCTGGCTTTAAACTAATCCAGCAAATGAAAGAGATTTTTCTGCTACTACTAATGTTCAGACAAGTGAAAAATTGAGATTGAAAGTTGTTCCTCTAGTTGCTGCAATTACCTTTAAATTAATTACAAATTTTTCAAGTATATCGAAAGTATTATTTGAAGAAAATATTACAAAAGTAATAATTCAATGGAAAAGTTCATTCTCTTTTTAGTAATTATAAGTAGGGGTGGAAGCATAAGCACATTTTATCTCTTCTCATGCTTTTATTATAAATTTGTTATTGATATAACTTAAAAAACGGACAAGGGGGGAGCTATATGTACATGGAATATCAAGACCGAGGTGCGTAGATGGATTTTATAATTAATATAGATAATGGGATGTTATTCATTTATCATAATTTGTTGCAATGAATAAAATGTTTCTTCTATTCTTTTTAGTAGGGTATAGGTTAGAAAAATTTATCCCTGTGTATGGAGAAAGTGTATTGAACAGTCCAGACTGCCGTACTGATACGCCTATTTGGTTGGAAAAATGGTATAGAAAAAGAATATCAATGTTTTATAAGTTCATGTAAAATTTTATATATTAATATAAAAACGATATTAATTATGTGTTTTTCACCCTTAAAAAAAGAACTAATTAAACGAATTTGGATTTCCAGGTACTCTATAATTCGGAAAATAGTCTAATAGTTTTGGGAACAAAAACCGATTTATATTGAGTAATGAATTTTCTTTCTTTTGGATTGCAATTTTTGATGGAGAATATGTTTCAACTTTAGTCTATTCCAAAAAACTGTTTGCCAGGTAAAGAGGTTCTCACTGTATTTTGTTTTATTAAGATCTTATTTAATTTTAATTTAAACATAGTTGTCTATAAATTTTAACTTTCCACTAATTTGCATATTTACTTGATACATCATCATCCATATTTATAGATTTATAATATTTCGCTTAAGATTGAAATCTACAGGACGACTTGTTATTGAAATATAGGCGTATGGGTAATTAAAAGCAATAGATGGATTTTGTTTAATTAATAGTACATACATTTCAGACTAATCAATTCTTTCAACTATAGGCCATCTCATATTAACGGTTTTCGAAATATAAGTGTGCTAAGGAAAATAGGTTTGGGTATGCATAAGTGGAAGTACTGAACAATATACAGGACCATATAAGTATTAACCCTCAGATTCAATTTTGTCAGAAAACTTCATCAAAATAAGGTTAAGTGTAACAACTGCAGACAGACCTGGAACTAAATTTATGTATAGAACATGAAATGCGAGTGGAAATTTTTGATTCTGAGGAAAGTTTTTCCCTCATGAATACAAAGTTACTTTATCTTCAATAATAGTAACAATATTATTTATTAATCCAGGGATTGATCCCTTAAAATAATATACAGGTTTTTAAATTTGGCTTTAGAGTCTTAAAGAAAAATATAAAAAAAAAATGAAATTGAAATATAATAAAATAATGAATTTGAAAAGATAGAAATGAATAACAATAATTAACAGAATATATAAAAAAGGAATAGAACAAATAAAATAAAACCATATGTCATATCATAAAACATGAGATGACTAACACTTCTGATAATAAATAAAAATCAATATAAAAAATCAAAATCAAATACAATTAAACTAAAAATAATAACTGAAATGGTATAATTTTCGCTAATAATAATAATAGTGTGAAAGAAAAATAGTAATTATAATAAAATAACTTGTAAATAAATTGACTTTTCGCACTTTTATAACAAAATATCATGTCAGATAAAAAGTGCATTGATATCCACTAATTATTTTTGCATCTACTTGAAATATTCTAAATAAAATTAATACCATAACCAGAAAAAACGACTGAAAATAGATCACAAACAAATCCTGGGATATTTTATTGTTCTCAATTGTAATATAATCTTGATTTGGATTATCAACTTGGCAAATTTTTTATTGTCATTTTTGATGTAATGATTTTTTACCCAAATCCTAATTTACCAGTATAAATATAAAGCAGCAAGATGATGAAATATGCAAAGCAAATAATACAATAAGCAACTGTTTTTGTTATCCAGGTTGAGCTGAACTATTGACATAATAATTTTTACAAGAGTTTGAAATAACTACCAGTAAGAAGAAAATTATTGTTGCTATTCTAGAATGAAATTAAGAAATGACGTAGTCTTTGGTTTTTTTTCTTCCATGCCTCATTTATTAGGTCATTATGTTGCACTGTATGTTCTATCTTAGTATAAATTACTTTTCGTTTGGATTTTATTTTTATTCAGTGCTATATGACTTAAGCATGGAAACGGTTATGATATTGATCCCCATCCTTGTCACCCACGTTGAAGAGAGAGCATTTCATTGAGATCAGCTTTGGCTATCTCATGGAGGTATTGTTGTTAATAAATTGTGTTATAGTGAATAATTTTACTTTGAGAATTGAATAATTTGATTGCCTAATCCACCAAGAAAAAATTAAATTTAAGTCGTATACATTTTTAAAAATATAATATAGAGAAATTAGTGCAACAAGTAAGAAGTTTTGTCAGTATAAAATGTAATAAACTTTCGAAATTCTGAACCCAATATCCTTGTACGGAAATTATTAAGTAATCGTCATTGATCATAAATAGAAAAAGAGCCGTCCAAATTTATTATTAGTGGCGAAAGGAACCGGAAGGATATTAATACGTATTTAAATGGCAGTGGCAATATGGCCTCCTTGAGGAGCGGGACAATAAATTATACGAGAAATAAATGGAGTAAAAAATTGTTCCCCTGCCAAGAGCCTTGTAGGGCTTAATAGGGCTGTCTAATAAAGTCCCCCTAGGCTTTATATTGTGTATTTGTATTCCCGCCATGTAATATTTATCTTTTATTTCTATATTCCTACCATGCTTCACTCCTCAGTAATTTATCTTCTCTATTATCGCTGTCGTTCCGGCTTCATTGGATTGTAGTATTAGTTCGAATGGACTGTGCAATAATGTGAGTACCTTAGAGGGTGATTAATAGTTATATTTCTGAAAGTAGGTTTATAGTAATTTTTCGCATTATAGTAACGCGGTGTTACTCAAGTCTAGTTGTGTTCAGGAAATGTTACATTAATTATTCTTTTTAAATTTGTTTATTTTTATTATTTGTTTTTTATTGCTTCATTAGTATGTTTAAATTGAGCTCTGAGGCTCCACCAAACCATCAAATTCTTCCCGCATTCAATCGTTACAATCCAAAATCCTTGATGCTCCTTATTACGTCACAAATAAACTCATTCGCAAAGACCTTAACATCCCATTCGTTGCAGATTTGACCCAAAACAGATATGCGTATTTTCATTCTAAACTCCTTAACCATCCTAACCCATTAATTCTTAATCTTTCATCCTTAACAATCCCTGATAATCCTCCGAGGCGTCTGAAAAAAAGATGGCCACGGGATCTTCTAATTTAAATTAATGTTTGAAGTACCACCAATGGGTGGTTCCTTCCCAAGATTTTCAAGTGTATATGAAACATACAACATATTTATTACGTATTATTTTGTACAGTTGTAAATTACATTAAATAAAAAAAAAAGTATGTTTAATACAATTTAGAATTTATGGAGGAAAGTTAATATGCGAGATTATCTACTGTTACCGATCCATTTTCGTTTTGGTGCGAGAATTCCAACGAAAATAGATTGATCGTACATCCATTTACGTATATAATCAAATTAAAGTTTTGTTAGAAACGAGGTGAAAATATATGAGTAGAAGATGGTTGGGGATTACGGTCAAATAGTAAGTAGTAATAACTTATCTAATTGTGCCAACGTTTCGGCCCGAATTTCTAGCCTTCATCAGGGCTAAAAACAAAGAACAAGATAACAACGAATGGATACAAAAAAAAATATAAACAGAATGATATAAAGTAAATAATTTTACAGAATAAAATTAAAGTGATGAAAAAGACGCCTCGGACGAATATTAGGAATTGTTAACGATAAGAGATTAAGAACTAATGGGTTAGGAAGGGTAAGGAGTTTGGAATGAAAAGACGCATATCTGTTTTGGGCTAAATCTGCATCGAATGTGATGTTAAGGTCTTTGTGGATGAGTTTATTTGTGACGTAATAAGGAGCATCAAGGATTTTACGTAGGATTGTAAGGATTAGATGCAGGAGGAATTTGATGGTTTGGTAGAGCCCCAATTCCATATGCACAAATGGGTCTTATTATCACAGTATATGATAATTCTTTGTAGTGAATGGGAAGTTTAGAGTGTTTGTCAAGTAGGTGTTGTAGCAATCGAAATCTACGAGCAGTTTCTTGTCGTTTCAGTGTTGTATGAGGATTCCAAGTCTCTTGTCAAGATGGAGTCCGAAGTATCGAATCTGTTCAGCAGAGAAAAAGTAGCTAAAATTACGTTTTTACATTCGGCCCTTAATATATTTAAACGATAGAAATGATAGATATATTTATTCCCGAAGTCACTCCATTTTTTTTTTATTATTAAACTATTATTTTTAGTATAAACTTGGTTTTGTTTTAACATGCCAATAGTTTTGACTCTCAACGTATTTTTTTTTCTAATTAAATGAATGTTTCTTGTTGAAATATGTGCTATTAAAAAAAATGTTTACTACAACCAGTGAAATATCTCGGGTTTAGTACTTGCATAGAAAGAGTACTAGACTAAAGTTTGTACAAAAATGTGATTAGGCTCGTTTAATGGTATGGAAATTAAAGATTCCCTGGAGGGGTGATCAATAGGGCGATTCACGGCTATTATAATAGAGTAAATAATTATATACCACAGTCGGACTGGAACACGGGTGAGGGAAATCGGGGCTAAGTGCCTCACTGAACTATCTTGCTTTGATATATTGAAATATCAAATATAATCCAGCATCACATACAAAACAAATTATCAGATAGTAAATGATGCAAAGTATCCAATCAAGACCCGAACAACTCTAATTTTAAAAGACAGTTGTCTAATCCTTGGAGCAAATAGATGTTTCGATGGAAGCGCATTTTATTTCTTTATATTATAAAATGTTGACGGAATTTACAATAAAAAATATTCGGACCTAGTATTGATGCCAGGAGGGTGTGAAGGAGATTATTAAACTCATCTTACACAGCACGTTCTTACTCCTCAATGATACTCCTCAAAACCTCCTCGATGGAATTGGTCCGTGGATGTTCAGAATCAGTAGGATGATATGGTACAAACCGATGTAAAAACCTTAATATTTCGTTCTACTTTAAATTGATTATCTATGTAAATAGTATTTTATATTTATTTATTTTTCACATTTCTTATTTCTTGATATATTTTATAAGAAAAATAATATTTATAGTACTATATATTATTAAGACCTGTCAAATAAAATAGTGGTATTCAATAAACTCAATGACATAAATCATAAATTGTTCAATACACAAATAGGGGAATTCAAATAAAACTAGTCGAGCAACATAGATTATAACTTTCTGAAAGTTTTTTTTTTAATAAATGAGATATTGATTATTGATAAAGTGAATCGAAATTGTTTAATGAATACATATAATAAAATAATATATCTATACAGGATGCTTCAGGAAGAAAGTTCAGTAATTAAAGTGGGGGAGGCGTTTAACAAGGAAATCACGTTCTTTCTAAATTGCAAAAATCCAAATTTTACTACTGTAAAAGTTATGATGAATGGAATCTATGATGAATTCTTTATAAGATAGCAGTCATTTTGTGGGAAAATATTGTTTTGTTGAGGGATCATAGCAGCCAAATCAAATGTAAACAAGTTAAGTTAATATATTTTTTTTTTTTTTAAATAATTTATTTATTGATATTTACAACTGTATACACATATATTTGGTGTAGGTGACATAGTAACATGATAAAAACATATGGAGAATCTACCCACTGATAGAACTCCAATAACATTTCTAGAGAAGAAGATATCGAGGCCATCTTCTTTTCAGACGCCTAGAAGGATTATTAGGTAATGAAGGAGAAGCCAGGTTAGAAACAAGTGGATTTGGGTGGTTGAGAAGTTTATTATGGAAGGAACGGTATCTGGTTCTGGCCAAATCGGCAACATATGGAATGACTTGATTTGTGACAAAGTCCAACAAAGCATTAAGGACAAAGCATTAAGGATTTTACGAAGGAGTTTGGACTGTAAGGATTGGATTCTGGAGGAATTTGAAAGTTAATAATAATACAAAAGAAATGAATCTGTACCGCTCCAACCCATGAAGAAGATAGTGCAGTACTTTATAAGTTAGTACTGTTACTAGACCATCAGTTGTGTAAGGAGGTGATTCGGTCAGAATTATCCCTAACAAAGGGTTCTTGTTTTATGAGGCTGGCTTCTAGGGGGCTATTGAACCTTCAGGATATACTCAAACTATAGTAACAGAATAAATAAATGTCTGTCAGAGCCGGATACCTTACAACTGAGGCACGCCGCTTTCTAATATTCGGTAGAATCTCACACCCAGAATATTTTAGGGACGGTCCTAACGATTTTATGAAAGTTGCTTCAATTAATCAGTTTTCTAACTGTGTAACCATCTTTTGCGATGCTATTACAATTTAGAAGAGTTATTCAGATTGAAAATACAAAAAGACATTAGATACCTATAAAATACGAGTACTCAGTATTATTTTTGTTCTGGTTAAGCTATTTAGTACTAATAATTTTTACCCCAACATGTTTCTTAAGACGGGTTACCTCTGCAAACACAATGTTGTTAATTTGTATTGACTTTTATTGTTTGTCTGAAAACTATTTATTTTTATAAGGGCTAAGGGGGATAAAAACAATACAGTAACTAGAAAATAAAGTGAGCAATTAGCTTGCAACAGGCAATTTAATAAATCATGACATCAATAATTAAGATTGTCTCCTTCAAAATGTCCTAACGGCCGAAACGTGGGAGGTTTTTAAAATAAAAAGTTGAGTGTAAAAGTGGATAATTGAAATTGGTGTTAATTATTACATTGTTAAAACAACCTTCATCCTTTAATCAAATTTCGACAGGTGGGTCTCTCGAACCCGCCTATAATTATTTGTCTCCTTTCAATATCAAATTATTCGTTCAATTAAATGCATCTATTATTGTGCTTATTTATTTATTTTTAAGGAAATGGGTTATAAAACATAAAAATAAATTAATTTAGAACGCCCAAATCCAAGACAAATAAATAACGTTATGGTTCCTTATAACTTATTTTTCAAGCAGAGGGTTAGAAAAGAAATTAAAAAAAAAAATTCAAAGTAGAATTGTTGGACAAAAAAAAAATACCACTTCTAACTTTGTATTGTATTTGAAGTAGTAATCCAGATTAGAAATATTTCTATGGGATAAAATTATGTGATAAAAAAAGGTATATGATAGCTAAACCAGAAACAAAAAAATTATACTGGGTACTCGTAGTGTATTATAGCAGGTGAAGATGGATATGCCGTTATAAAGCTGATGAAATGAAGCTAATTTTCAAATCACAAAGACCGTCAAAAATTCAGAGTTCTACCCAATAATTCTGAATTATGATATGGTACGAGACAAGACTAAAATAAAAATTATACTAGGTATTCATACTGTTATAGGTATATAATGTTTTAATAACACGGGAATCTCATTTGCTTCTTATAAGATTCTAATCGGAAAAAATGTTATAAAAATAAATTAAGATTTATTCTTTACTGTTGTGTAAATCTAGATAAAGTCAAGGAATATATTTTTCTGGTAAAAAAAAAGAAGAAAAATTATACCTCTTTGTATGGAAAACCCTTAGTGGCGTTTTAAAAGATTCTCTTTTCAGGAAACATGAAATAAAAAAGTCGATATCTGTCATATTACAGTGGCCGAGCTTCAGCTTCGACGTAGTGACATAATAAACGCTACAATTTCAATTTGGATGAACTTAGAGTCTCGTGTTACGGACTCAGGCATAAATTAGGATTTGCCTTCTCATGCCATCAAAGGAGTTTTTATAACGAACTCCTCTAATGAACTGTCCGCCTCTTCAACAACATTAGTTCACTTTTAAAAAGCTTTAGTAATATAATTTTGGTACCGAATACGGTGTTTGAACAGTATCTTATAAAATGTTTTATCGGAACAAAGTTTATATTTTTCTTAAGTCAGTCAAGTCAAGTAATATGGTACTAACCTGTTCTAGCACTTTTAAGTACTGAGCTTTTTGTGTGGTCGTATATTAGTAGGAAACTGTCTCTAATGTAGTTGCAAAATAGCACTCGAAAATTTTCATTGAGTACTTTTGAGGGTTTGAGGACCCTACACAACAACTTCGATACTGCCTAGAGTATATCATTCGCCTCTGGGTTCCCAAACAGATAAACGTCTATTTGATGAATTAAGTAAAATAACTCAGTTATCCAATCTTTTAACGATTTGCTAAGAATTTTTTTTTTTAATATCTATTTATTGCTATTTACAACTGTAAATTATAATACATTTAGTAAATCTGATCTAAGTTAAATTGGACGTGTAGAGAAACTACCCATGGGTAGCACTCTAATGACATTTTACATTAGCTGGTCTCGTGGCCATCTTCTTTTCAGGCGCTTCGGAGGATTGTCAGGAATGGAAGAGGAGGGAAGATTAGAAACTAGGGGGTTTGAGTGGTTAGAGAGTTTATAATGGAAGGAGTGATATCTGGTTCGGGCTAGATCGGTTACATAGGGGACATTAAGGTCTTTATGTATGATTTTATTTGTGACAAAGTAAGGAGCATTGAGGATTTTACGAAGGATTTTGGATTGTAAGGATTGAATACGAGAGGAATTCGAAGATTTAGTCGAGTCCGAAAGCTCAACTCCATATGTCCAGATTGGCCTTATTACAGTCATGTAGATCAGTCTTTTGTAATGTGTTGGAAGTTTAGACCGTTTGTCTGGTAAGTGCTGTAATAGTCGAAATCGACGTGCAGTTTCCTGTCTTTTCAGTCTGGTGTGAGGATTCCAGGTTAACCACTTGTCCAAATGTAGTCCAAGGTAGCGGATCTGTTTGACAGGGGTAAGAGTAACATCATTAAATGAAACTGTAGGGAAGTCAGTAGGTTTATTGCTAAGAGTTAATTCAACTTTTAACCACTTGTGAAAAGATTGACATCTTCAAGGTATCTATGGAAATTGTCTGGAGTCTCTTCTTCACTATTCTAATGGAATTTAAACGGAAATTTTACTTACTCCTGATAATTTTTTACTCAGTGACTGTTTTACATAGAGGTATGGAAAGGAGCAAATAAATATTTCCTTGATAGTGTTGGGAATGGAAAATCTGATAAAAAATCAATGACGACTCGGATAATCCTGGAGAAAAAAAGCGAGAAAATACTAAAAATATACTCACACGGTTTTGAATATATTGTAGAATATAAGATTAACGCTATTTGCCGAATCTCATCATAGTATTAAGAGTACCATATCACACATCAAATGGTCCAAAAAATGTCGCATCGTTGCATGCAAATAAACATATACCGTAGAAAAATGGAAGTGTTATTAGTATGTGTATGTTGTATAAACAGATATCTTTGGTTATAGACTGCTTATGCGAGATTCCTGTAATAGGTCTGAATACGTGTAGTCTTGGTTTTTCATGACCTGATAATGCCTGAATTAGCAGATCATTGACTAATTAAATGTCAATCAGTGTTTTAGATTGATTATGTTGTTAGATTAAAAATATAAAGAATAAAATTAATCTTACAACATTAATCCTCAAGATATTTATTACTGTATTTTTTATATGTATGATTTCTTCTTCATTTTTCCTCAATGTTATTCTTGGGATTTAATAAAATTCGAATCTTTTTAATCCAGTTAATATATTTAAACTCCTATTTAAATTTCCTAGAAAGGATGGCTATATTTATAAATTATTCCAAACATAACTTTCTTTTCATTAAACTTTTTTCTGTATAGTATGACTTAGTCTGGTACTAACATGCAGATATTTTAAATTCTGCCTGTATTTTTGTATATAATGAATTTTATAAATTCTTTATGAATGGAAAGTAATTTCGAAGTTTTTGTTAAAATCTAGAACAATGAAACTTCTGGGAATTATTCTATTAACTTTTTAAAATAACTTTAAAAAAAGTTAAGATTTGAAAAATATAAAAATTCTTTATATTAAGGATAAAGAAGAAATCTAAAGTTTTAATTTAAATTCATTACTACTTATTTCGAAAAAGTTTTCTACTATTCCTAATCAATTTGAGCAACACTGGGATCAAATTTCATATTTTTTTGAACATTTTTGTTTTTAATGTAAATTGGAAATTTGCAGCTACGTGGATTAGTTTTTTTATGTTACTTTATTCATTATTTTTATAGCCTTTTTATAAAAAAGTCTTATTAACTAAAAATAAATGTTACACATACCTTAGGGATGAGTCCAGATGATGAATGGAACATGAAGATCAAATTTTGGTCTTATCATTTTCATATAAACCTTAAATAAAGTCCTTCAATCCATGTTGGAAACTTTTTAACCTTTTAGGATTGGTATTTAATTACCACTTCTAAATGTCTGGTAGTGGAAATGCTGGTGGACATTTAGCTATATGGTCGTCCTTTGATAGCTTCATGGTGGAACAACAACAAATTGAGGTAAATAATTGTTTATAATATGTTATCCTCATTTTAGAATATGAATTATTCAACTTATTTTTTTTTCTAGCTTAGGTTTTTATTTATTTATTTTTTTTTTAACATGACATATAAAAGTGGGAATATTCTGTTGAATAGATTATTTTCACCTTCATCAATATTGCGGCGATTTAGAACATATAGGTAGAATATGGAAAGATTAAATATCAATATTCAATACCTTGTGTAAAACTGCTCCAAAAAACATTAGGAAAACTAAAAATATGATTTAATACTTGGAATGAAAAAGAATAACAAAGTAAAGGAAAGTGAATTTTATCGTGAGTTTTTTTTTTTAAATCTGAATTAACTAATTTCTTTTCATAGAAGCAATTACTTATGAATAATGTTTAATTTCTTTTTTGTGCCTTGGGTTTCAGATTTGTATTTATATACCGAAGGTATTTAATCATATTAATAAATGTTTCATGATGATTTTAGGAATTCGAAACCTAAGAAATATACTGCTGAGAAATATGAATTCTGCGCTATGGGAGAAATGGGTAAAACTCAGTATTTTGTTTTAATTTTCAACATATGGTTCTTTTTTAATTAATATCTTAATTGAAATTTACAACTATACATTATAATGCATCTAGTAAATTTGATTTTAGATTATAATGGTATTATACAGGCTTGTAGAGAAACTACCCATTGGTAGCACTCTAATAACGTTTTTACATTAGCAGGTCTCGTGGCCATCTTCTTTTCAGGCGCTTCGGAGGGTTATCAGGAATTGCAGAGGAAGAAACTAGTGGTTTTGGGTGGTTAGGTAGTTCATAATGGAAGGAATGATATCTGGTCCGGGCTAGATCAGTTACATATGGAACATTAAGGTGTTTTATTTGTGACAAAGTAAGCGTTGAGGGTTGAGGGTTTTACTTGAGAGAAATTCGGAGGTTTATTGGATTCAAAAAGCTCAACTCCGTATGTCTTACCTTGTTACAGTCATGTAGACCAGTCTTTTGTAAACATATGACTCTATATATTTTTTTGAGCAACCAATAGGAAAACTGATTATTGTCTATCAGGATTTAAAAGTATTCAACCGTCTGATTACTTATTTGTATAAACCCTGGGAGGGGAAACCAACCCCCATTTTACAAATTAGACAAATGTTCATTTAATTATACTAATCATTGTTCAATGTATACATATGTTTTTACATATATTCTGTACCAGATTGCATTATGTTTTTTCATATAATCAAAAGAAAAATAAACAAACTTGCAGTCTGTAAGCATTTTAATTTGTATTTCAATTTTTATTATTCCTCCTTAAAATAAAATACTAACATAGTAATCATATGTAAAATAAAATTTTAATTTGTGGAAAGGATGAAATTATGTTTCAGATATCTGGAGAGCAAAAGAAAGTATTACAATGATTCCAAAACAAGACCCTAAGACTAGCAGTAGATTCTTCTGGATTTGAAATAAATAGCCAATTGCATTAAGAATGGAATCAGTTGACGACTTAATCAAAAAAGGTTAATAAAATTCCACTCCCAGCCACCGGTAGTTAAAGGAGCAGTTACTTGCTGAGTGGGAAATTCAACCTCATCTAGAAGATTGAAAGCCCTAGTTGTGGCAGAACATCATGTTATAAATTTTATATTTATATTATTGTTATCACTGCTGTTTTATTTTGATTTTCTCTTCACATTTTTCTCAATTTTTTTAAAATTATAATTCACTTATTTATTTTAATAAATCTAAACAAGTCATTTATTTTTTTCTCTCTTTATAAGAATTATTATTGTTTTTTATAATTCATCATTATTATTCACAATTGTTCAATCTTCATAGCGTAAATAGGTAGTCTTTTTAAGGAGAATATTATCTAATTGTTAAACAAATAAATAACCATGTAAACCCACCAGGCCAATTTGATTTTAAATAAATATATATATAAAAAATATATTTCAGATGATATAGTTAGAATATTATATTAGAAGAATGTGAAAATTCTACATTTCGAATTGGAGCATGTCAGATTCGATAAATATATAAATATATAAATACTGGGATGTATTATTATACACAAATTATTGTAAATATTAAATAGAGATCAAGTGATACCTTCATCCAACTGTAAACAAGTCAAGAAGAATCGATTTATTGTTTAATAAAATGTTTGGGAGAAAAATAAATCACTTTCTCTAATAACAAGACTAGACTACTTTTAAAAACAAACCTGTTGTTTCTTCCGGAATATGCCAAGATTTGTTTGAACACTATTTATCAACTATGATATAGGATAAATGGAAACAAATAAAAAGAAAACTACAGATATCATCCTTTATTTTATATACAATATAACTATTTTAACATTGTTTATTGCACTTTCCAACAAACAAAACCAATGTGCTTTTAGTCACTTTAAAAAACTTTTAAAAATATTTTACTAACATCTATATCGCATCACTTATATTTGATGTATTTTCATATATTTATATGTTTGTATGTCTTATGTATAATATGATGAAGCAATATACACATCCATGTAACATCACTACCCGCTCGCGGAGGTCCAGCCTCCGTAAGTGGCGTCACATATATCTATCACAACATAATACCAATTATCTATACAACTAATATTATTATTGAAATTATAAAGGCCCAAAATAATGAAGCAGACAGGCTCTAACTTACTCTAACTTCCGTCTCTGTGATCAACGAGCATCGACCGTCACTTGTCAATCCGGCACCGTTCCGAAACCGGTGCGATTGGTAACTTCTTTCACACTCTAGGGTGGTTCACCGCACCAAAATAATTATTATTGATAAAATAAAAAATTCCTCTTAAAATATAAATAAATAATAACGATTCCATCTAGTTTTGAACTAATTCACAGATCTACCACTATTCACTGATAATATATTAAATAACAACATGATAAATTTCGGAATATATTCCTGATATTATATATAATTTTATCAATTTGACTTCTGTAAAAAAATCTACAATTATGCGACTAGAAAATTGACTTACAATTGAAAAAAATCGTTGTAATAAGAAAATAGGCCGGTTTATAAATAAATATATATATTTTTTTCAATCGTATTTAAATAGTTCGCATGATTGTGTGTCAGTATCGCAAGATAATTGATTGGGATCCAGGACTGTATCATTTTATTGGAGCGAGAGAGAAAAGAATTTTGTTTTTTAATACAGAACAATTCATTTGTGACACCTGCTAAGGAAACAAAAGAACACTAAATATTGCTGTTGTTTGGTATTGGTTTACTTTCTACTAATATAAATTTCGAAACAAAAAAAATTGTGCGAATCTGCTAGCATTGTCAAAAACTATACTGCCAGGCAAAAAGTAAATTTGTCTCAACAGACTATAGCTGAGTTTTTGTTTTTTTTACTTTGAACAAAAACCTACGATTTTTATTAAGAGCAGCTTTTTTTTTTTTTTTATGTAAATCAAAGACATTTAAAATTTCACATTTCAATAGAACCCTTTTTCTCTGTGTTCGGCAAGATTATTGAGATCATATACGTTGAAAATTTATTTATGTTGTTGTTGTTGTTGATTGTTGCTTAAAGGCGTAAAACCCTCTGGTCATCAACGCCTACGGGATGATAAAAGTAAAAAAAA
>NW_027110911.1:661413-687899 GCF_000696795.3 Halyomorpha halys
GCCAGGGAGCGTGAGTGCCTCTCTGGCAGCTTTGTCTGCGAGCTCGTTACCAACAATGCCAATGTGGCTTGGAGCCCATATGAAAATAATGGATTTACCTTCCTGCGACAATTTTTGAAGAAAAGATTGAATTCTTATGATGAGTGGAAAATTTATTTAAAAATCAAGGATTATTCAGAGAATTAAATAAATAAAAACTTTTTTTTTTAATACGAGCTGATTTTCTTTATAACAAGATAAAATAGGATAATGTGAATACATGCAATGAAAACAATAGCATCGAATGTGACAAATTTTAGAGTTTGCTGGAATAAAGAGCTTCTATTTTTCTTGTTTTTGGACCAGTGGAACTTAATGAAATTTTGAATATTTTTAAAATTGGATTGTTTCTATTTTAATATAGGACATGCAGGTTTTGGTTGGTACTAATTTCTATAAAGAACGGGTTTTGAAATATTTGTTCATTGTTGGTATCTTTATGACATACAAAAAGCTTCTCTAAAAACTAAAAGCTTGCAAACTGTGTTTGATTGCCACCATTTTAAATTTGCTATTGGAAATATCTAAACGATTTTTTTTTTTTTTGTACCAGTTTACAGAAAATGTAATTCTGGAAGAGATCAGCTTATTTGTATTAGAAAATAATACTAAGTAACAAACTAATTGTGAAAAACTAGAGAAGTCTAAAATTTTCATTTTTTACAAGCCTTTCTGAATGTAGTAGTTATGAGCAGGTCGTGTTTACTAAAATTTGAGCGCTATAGAGCTCTTTTCGTTCAATAGTTTTCAAAGTTTTTTTTTTTTGAAACAACGAAAAAAATGTTGGTTACTAGAGATGATAAAAGTAGTAAATTTATCTAGGTCCATTTTGAGTGTCAATAGACATCTGTACTTCTAGTAGTTCCTATGATATAGTTTATCGAGACCCAAAAATCAGTGATTTGTGAATTTACCTTGGCAGACTTAATGAAAACTGCTTCTCCAACGAAGACATTCATCGTTAATTTAGCTAGCTTCAATTTTATTGCTATTTTACATTAATACGTCTAATAGTTGCTGAAATACAGTTATTCTAAACCCGAATTCTTTTCCAAATTTCAATAAATCAATAATTTTTGATTATTTTTTTTAGGTATGTATCTAACAGACTATCAGATATTTTAACAAATATACATTGCTTTGAATTTCTTTTAAATTTTTTATCTTGCGACATATATCTTCAAATAAATTGAGCACTGAGTGAAAAATAAGCGAAAATTTTAAGCTCCTCAGATTTTCTACCATCATTATTCATTTATTATAATTTTTTTAAACCAATAATATATTGTTTTTCTTCCTTTCCAGGTAGAAATTTCCGGTAGATGTACATCGTACAATTTTTTTTTTATGATTTTCGAAAATTGTTGTATAATGAAAGATTGAAAATGGTGGCATAAACTTAGCAATTTATAGACTTTTTTATGTCAAAAAATAAGAAAAAAAATCGGGAATATCAGAATATCTTTTTGGACGTTAGTTCCACAAATGTATTTATTCCATGTTATCCTTTAAATAATAATCCATAAAGAAATTCATAGTCAGCTTAGGGGTCATCTGAAAGTTTTAAAAATGATACAGTCCTCCTGTTAGAAAAAATATTAATATGAAAATAATTCGAAATTTAACTACATTCAAAAAGTAAATCTTTCATGTTACAAAGTTTCAATATATATATATTTAATATAAATGACATAAAAACATGGATGTTTTGTTGTAATTTTTTTTATTTTATTTTTTAAATAAATTTTATTCATGTTATCAACATTGTCAATGCGCATTTGATAATACAAACTGCCTTCTAAAAATGAAAATACAAATAGATTTATATATTCCCTACCTTAACAAACAACCACTATATATATTTATTTTTTAACACCTGGATCCAATATACAGGACATATTTAAAGCCTGCTCCGAAATATAATTGAGCAATTTTATTGGATGTATGTTGAGATCGTCTAACACAATATATATATTTATATAAATATGACAAAAGCACTATATTCTTTAACGATTTAGTTAGGGTGATTTGAATCCACGGGCTGGTGATATATTTTTTGTGATTTTTATTTTATATATATTTTTTTGTAATTTTTGTTGGATTATTTCTTTTTTTTGGAAATAATTGGCTGCCCCTATGAACTATGGCCCTTGAAGCGCCTAGCCGACAATGCACCATTGAATTCATTAATTCCCATTCCAATTGACTTGAAGGATTTGGACTATTCGACCCGTTTTATTATTTAAATACACAAATGCGATTATTTCACTCAGTATGCATTATGTATAATATTATTTATACTGTATATATGCTGTGACTATTATACATCTACTTATTACTTCAGCCAATTTTATTAACTAATCCATATTTATATTAACATTTATCAGCTTATAACTAATAATAGGTTACCTTTTTTGGAGTTTTTGCCTGATATTATTTCCTTTGTTTCATATATAATATTAACTTCCAAGTGGAACTGTTAAACTTCAGCATTCAACCAACATATTTATATATATTATATAAAATAGAATATTTTTGTTTTAAATATTCCTTCCTAGAATAACGCCATATCCTAGAATAACCAATATGTGCACTATTTCCTATATAAACACATAATATTGTCATGTCCACAGTACACTCTATTTACCCACTAACCTATCAACCGTCTCCAACCGTTTCACTTACTGAATGTACTATGTATTAAACGATTCATAACATATATATACATATACATATGCTAGTATAAAATATATATCTAATGCGTGTGCTTAATCGATGACGTCGAGTTGTCACATAGTAATTAGAATGAAAATGATGCATAAGCACACTTACACTATTATTTGCGTATTCTATATATATATATATAAAAAAAAATTCTCATTGCTATAATTCAATTAATTCAGACGATGTTTCGAGAGACCCGAAATACACTTTATTAATTTAATGCAAAGCCAGTTAATCTATAAAAATTTATCAAATCGTTATCAGTCGTAAATGAGTGCTCTCGTGAATGTCAATCAAATGGGTCTTTATACAAATTAGTTCAAAATAGTAATGTTTTAAAGGAAATGATTCCGTTTTGGAGTTAAAGGAGCTTATGATTCCGATTTTGAAGTTAGAAATAGAAATAAAACTGTATATCACAAATTGACCATTATAAAAATTAACAAATTAACATTAAAATTCAAATGCCTTGCATTCAATTGAAGTAATGTTCGTCATATATGACGTACTCTCGGATCCTTCTGAGAAAGGATTAATGACCTGTGCCAAGGGTTAATACTACCCTTGACATTCTGACATCAACATATTTATATTTTCAAAAGACATATTACATAAATTTACAAATAGTTTTAGTACGATAAAAACTAACAATTGGGCTTACATCTACAACAGTATTGCCAATGGAAGTATACAGAGGTTCCATTAAAATGAAAATAAATATTTCAAAACAGTACTCATATATTCATTGTATATTTATTTAATCAGTGAACATATATTATTTTCCAAACTCTGGATTTTATTCTTTTTGATGTAATTATACTTGAATTAAATTCAATTCGATATCTATTTCTTTAAATTTTTGGAATAATCGTTAAATTTTATAGTGTGACTTCAATTAGATTGAACTAGCGACAATAATTAGTCAACAATAAGCATAATACTATAATTATTCACTCCAGTTTTTGGGAGATTGGAAACCCTAATTTATATCTTTTAAATAAACATAAGAAAATTATATCACCCGATTTGATATCTTAGTTATAATATTGGTACACTGCAGATTAATTTATTTATATTTAATATTAGTTTTGAATTAATAAGGATATTGACAAAGAATAACACGAATACTTAAAACATTACAGCTATTTTTTCCATTGTAGTACCAATAAACGTATTCTATTAGATTTTGATTCATAAAGCATGAGTAAAATTAAAGAAACAGAAGAAAGATGGTAAATAACTTTAGCATTAGAAGTAACCCTTCGCACTCGGTTGTGCTCTGTGAGGGGACAATGTAAGTCTAGCATATCACTCGGTTGTCCTCTTTGAGGGGACATGGAAGTTCATTAGGAACTCCGGATAATGAATTTATACTACCGCAATTGTTTTTACAAACGCAAAAACTATAATTATTAGGATGACACAAAAAATAGATCAAAATATGATTAAAATATCACTACTGACTATATACTTCTCTGATCCGTTGAACAATATATTGAATCAAGGGAATAAAGGTACACAAATATGGTTCAATGATCTACAGAAACTTGATAAGATAATAAACAAATTAGATAACTGAGAAAAGGAATTTACAAGAAATTACATCCTATTGAAGCGTCAAATAGTGAACATCTCTTCAGTAATAAGTTTGTGTTGTGATTTCGTAATTTACCATTAGTGGTATCCAAACCATTTATTTATTCTTTATTTAATTTTATAATCATTACTATTATTTATTTATTTTTTTAAATGGCAATATGGCCGAACACCAGTTAGCCTCGTGAAGTAAGCAGTAGTGAAGACGAATTGTGAACCATCCAAAAATCAACCTGCAATGCTTATTGGGAATTGCTTCAGATTAATATTCAAATTATAGAATATAGAAATTCAATTATATAATATAGAATATTCACTATGAAATTATAAGAAATAATTTGTTTTATGTAAATATGTGTTCTTCAAATACGTATAAACTAAATTCCATTTCAATATCTAACTTGGTTTTTAATTATACTAAATAATATCGCGATTCAAGTTTTCGCGAAAAAGTGACATCGAGCTCCTAATAGGTAACGTCCGAAACGGGACCAAGTGCAAAGGGTTTATAGTCATTTTTGATCTCTGCGTAGTCGAATAAAAACTTTTTCCAACAAACAAAAAAAAATTCTTTATTGTATTCTTAATTTGCCGTCTTTATAAGAGCCTGCGAAAACTGAAATAAAATATTATTATTAATTTTTTTTTATAGCCGTTCTTAATTGGCGTTCTATTTGCTATTCTTATAGCAACTAAATAGGTTTACTATATGTATCATGTGGCCAATAAAGACGGAAAAAGAAACTTTTATATTAGAAACGTAATAAATAATACAAATAAGATGGTAGATAATAAAGGAGAAAAGGTTACATAATTTTTAAAATCGTATTTGGCTTATAAAAGTTGTGATCTGATAGGAAGTTCAGTAATAAATTAGGGATTGGCTCCTGTACTCTATAGAAAATACAATAGGGACTAATCCGAATTTAAATATGAAATATGTTCCTCCCCACAGAACAAACTGGAACCTCGGTATTCTCCAGAGCCTTGTGGTTGTAATTGGCTGGCAAGAGCTGCTGGAGTCGAGCCAAGATCTCTGCCATTAACGTCCACTCGAGCCACAAGTGGCGGCCACTTACCAGCGGTATGCCTCTGTCAGCTTCTGAGGAGCTCAGTTTGGAAAATTGTAAAATACATAAATGCTCAATAAAAATTGAAATAAAA
Organism: Halyomorpha halys; assembly: GCF_000696795.3. Lineage (NCBI taxonomy): Eukaryota > Metazoa > Arthropoda > Insecta > Hemiptera > Pentatomidae > Halyomorpha > Halyomorpha halys. The sequence continues at coordinate 666,937 of NW_027110911.1, forward strand.
TAAAAATCTACATCTTTACCTTAAATTCTGACAACAAACTAAGCTCCTTTTCGACTGCTTACTCAAATACGAGTATACAAATCACCCATATGTATAAACAATTTTTGCATATATATATATCTTTATAACAATTTAAAACAAAACAAAGAGTTAAAGATCTGGAAGACAACAAAATATTGAATATAAACAAATTCCTAATTTATATATATGTACATTCTTACACCATACCGATCCACCACTCTTAGGCTTCAGTTACTCGTATTAACAAAATAGTAGGTCTCATCTTTAAATCTTTTTCCTTTTACACATATATGATGATATATATAATATAGTATGGATATAAATGCATTGTTTTCAGCGGATATTTTGAGATGTGGCTCCTTGCTCGGATGCTACAGGTCCGAAGACTGCGACGTCACGATGAGGTGGCTGTCCACAGTCTCCTCCCTGTGTCAGAGCGGCCGGCTAACGTCTCCCGTCGAAGTCATCCGCTCAACCCTCGTGCTGATCGAACAGTCGCTGCAAACATTAAAAAACAAAACATTAGCTGAAGCATAAAACAAATATAAAAAAGGTTTATTATTGTAGCAACTTAGGGCATGTTCATACTAAAGCTTTAGAAATTTGATATTTAAAAGTTGGCTATTAATAATTTAATTTTGTGAATGGAGATTTGAAACTATGTCAATTAATGTCTCATAATATTCCTCTCCAGATAAATACTTTAGAAATAATTAGTTTGTTTTCATTATAGTAAATAGATAAAAAATTTAAAGTCCTAGAAACAATGAATGTAGAAACAGAGCGAATTTATTTCTCCGGCAATTATCGTCACCTACAAGTGATACAACTTCTCTTGTTTAAAAAATAAGTTGATGTGTTTGGCTACTCCATTGCACCTAATAGCTTCATTTATACTATTTTTAATCGTAAAATAAACGAGAATTGGTCTGTTGCCAAGATCTTACTCGTTATTTGAATTCAGGGAAAAAACTAAGAATGTTTCTCATTCCCTTTGGAACTAAACAAAAATGGGTAATTATTAATTATTACACAAGATATTACAGGTTTTTTTATAATAGAATAATATATGATACTAATATATATTTAAAATGTATTAATGATATTTTATAATATACAAATCAGATTCATATCTGAATAAATAATCTTATGGCTTTAATGAATTCGATGGTCTTTTTATTATGCTTCTCATTGTTGGACAAGACTCTTGTCAAGACAAGAGAGTTGTCCAGGAACATATAACATTTCTACGACCCCCCAGTACCGAGTACATTCCTCAAAGATGTGAATCACAGTCTTAATCATATTCTTACTCGTTATAATTATGTTATTTAAGGCGTTTTGAGGTTTCAGTAACTTACATGATTTATGCTTTGTTTCACTCCAAATACAGAACGAAGAAGGTAAGTAAAACACTAGACACGCATTGTATTTCAATTCATTTTGCGGTATCACTAAATTTTTAGAAAAAGAATTATACCCATGATCCATATGTCAATATTGTGTTTCAGTGACTATTGTCACTTAAGGTGATACCCATTCCAATTTTTTTTTGCCTAAAATTCATATTTTTTTATAGCTTAGACTCAAAATACTGAAAAACAAAAAAGCAGATAAAAAAAATGTTTTTATAATATTAATTAAGGTGTATGGTATCGTATAATGTCGTCAAAGAAAGTTCTGCCCAACATTTTAGAATGGGAACAAATATATCCACCAGTCTTATTATCAGCATAAAAATGATTTGGGGCATTGTATGTTATGTGATGAAATAAAAAACCATAAACAAACTTTACTTTCGGTTTTTCAAATTTTCAGAATTGGAAATCAGACAGAAATTGAAAACCTTAAAAACTATATAGACAAATTATTCTAATATATAGGTACCGATCAAAATTGTAATAATTTCAATCGTAAACATTAAAAGGAAAAGGAGAATCGCCGTAGTACGGAAATGACTAAACTGCACATGCCAAATTACACTTAGCAACAGTTAACCAATACATTGAGAACTTTTAATCTCCTCTTTAACCATAAACCTCGCTGATGTAATAACAAACTAATAATGCGCTTTACAGTTGGCATATCCATTAGTTCGTTGAGGGTGATTAAAAAAAAAGTGGGTGGATATCTCATTTTCCTTTATTACGATACCTGAGTACTAACTCTTAATCCTAGCAGCACCAAGGGGGGGGGCTCACCGAGCCCTCACTTCCGATTTTTTTTAATACTGCTCTCAAAAAATTTTTCACAGACAAGGAAAAAAATCTATTTACCTAAAATTTATCTACCATCATGTTGGAATTGATTTGAAAAATATTTGATAAGGAGGAAGAGTACGAAAAATTATTTGTGTTAGAAAAATGAGATGAGGGCGGGTGGAGGCCCCTCCCTTGGTGCAGGGAAGGGACCTGAGGCCGGACCCGATTTTTACGAACTTTAGGGACAAATTTGATTCAGTTGAATGCGTCAAAAAGACTCGAAAATACAAGTGGTTTTACCAGATCGCTAATTTTTTTTTGGAAACAGTGACAGGAAAAAAAGTGGAAGAAAAAGTCCGTCAAAATGAGGCAAGAAGTGACAACAGTAGGAAAAGATGTTACAAGTGTGTTCGAGAAGCAACGGGCAAACGGGAAAAGTACTCAAAATTGTCAAAAATGAAGCAAATTTGCAATTCATGTAAGCGGAATATTTGTCAAAAGCATTCTACGAAATCAGTTATATGTGACACATGTGAACCTGCTGAATCTAGTGATGAGCATTTGTAAACATAAACATTTTATTCTTATACCTAAGTTCAGACAATAGAATTTTTTTTTTGTTTTAAAATATTCATGAAATTGAAAATAATTAAAGTTTCAGCGACCCTAGGTTTTTGTTGTATCATGTATTCTTATTCTTTTTTTAATTCCAAATTAAAACATTTTCATAATAAAGCATATAGAAATCTTAGGTCCTTATTTTTTTTTTTTTAAATAATCCTTATTCTACCATCTTATTTACAGAAGTAAGAAGAAATTATTATATTTCAAAAGAGTAAGTTTACCATAAAAGGAAAATTAATGATATAAGGGTTAAAATCAAGTGAGGGCTTGTGGAGGTCGTCTTGGGAAGTGTAGGGCTCGGCGAGCCCCCCCCCCCTTGGAGTAGGCCGTAATGAATACTACCTTGGTGCTGCTAGGGTTAAATTTAATAAATATATTCATAGGTGCCTGAGCAAGCGAGTATACAGTACCGGCATCACCGGAATGTTATGCGGAATGGAAGGTACGAGCCCCTTATATGACAGTGATTCATTCCAACAACGAATTATAATGAAACTTAGCGTGCATATAGGTAACGTTAAAAAAAAAATTGTTTATTTTTTCCATTGGTAAAAGCTGCCCAAAAAAAGAAGAAGCTTTAAGAAATATGGTGAAAATAGTAAAAATGGAATAATCGGCCAAATATTGTGTCGATTTTTTTAATTTAAAAAATTAATATTAATTCTACGATTGTATATATCGATTAAACAAAAAAAAAGTTAAAAATTGAATTTGACAACACCAGAGTAATTGTAACTCTAAAAATAAAAAAAATATAATTTGTCAACAGGTTTCTCTACCGACTAATGTCAAAGATAATTTTAACTTCTAAAAACCTACAAAAAATAATAGAATCAATTTAAATTACCAAAAACTTAAATAATACTGTAATTTACAAACTGATATGAAAGGTATGAACGAATATTATGCAAATATTATTGATAAATTAAAAAAAGTTATATCAATGAATAATGTTAGAAAGACGAAATATTGGCAAGGGATTTTGATTTAGAGGGCTTTAGAATAACCGTAACAGGTCCCTATGGTTACAGCCATCTTGAAACCAGTTTAACCAATTTAATTTTGAGACTAGGAGTTTGTACTAAAATGTGCAACTGATTTTTTTTTCTGAGAATGGTGCACTAGCTAAAACGCAGAAAATTTTGTTTATTAATTAAAATTGTTGAGATTATTTTGCCTACAAATTTACATACAATATAAATAAATATCACATTTAAACAAAACTTATAATTACTACGTTTGAACAAATAATTTCTATCATTACTGAATAAAAATAATATTAATCACCATTTGCATTAAGCGAAAAGATATATTTTGTGTCATAATTGTATACAAAAATAAGTTCAAAAAAATTTAATCTACATAATGCCTGTATGTGCTGTACTTATTTTGTTTTTACAAAATTTTCGAATATAAATACAACAATATCTGTCTATACCAATTGAAATGCATTCCTACATAAGATATATATGCCCGAACGAAAATTTTACTATAGACTGAAAGAGTGACAGACACGGTACCAAAATTTTTACCTACATTACGCGTTTTACATATCTTAGAAAAATTTTGGTACCGTGTCTGTCACTCTGAGAACATGTATTTTTTCATTTCCAGCATGAAGGGATTCATATCTTTAGAAGTGAGGAAGCAATAAGTAACTCGTAATATTTTTAGTGTTCAAAGCCAGAATGCATTAATTTTTTTTTAAGAAAATTTTATTACTACATTCTTATTATTAAACATACCCCCACTTTTTGTAACATACCTTAATTCAAAAGCTGTGGAGAAACAATGAACACGTTTTGAAATGATTATTGATAGGTTATACCATATTTCATGTAAATTTAATAAAAGTAAAAGACAAAAATATTTCACCGATTCCGATTAACAAACGAAATGCTGTACGTTTCGGGCCATCTTCAGGAACATTATTTTTATTTGTAAATTCCAGTACATCTAGCAAAGTTGATAAAAATGTGATCATAGGGAATCCTAAAGGTTTTCTTACAGCCTTCTAAATCAAAATCCTCCGCCTAATGTTTCGTTATTCTAATATCACTTGTTGATATTAATTTATACTAAAGAATTTAAAGTATTAAGATTAATTTTTTTTTTAAATTTTATTATTCTAAAACTTTAGTTTGTCAATAAATTTCATTTATAAATTTAGTTCTTTTCCAGTTTTCCAAGACTGATTCTGAAAAACAGTTTGAGCTCGGAGTTGATGGAAAGACATTATTACATGACTCATGCAGAAGCGAAATATCATTATCCTTTTGAAGATATCTAGAATCAATTCAAACTGTAATTACTAAATGACTGGAACTTTAAGAACTATAAAATAAAAATTACTTTTTGAGTTTGAGGGTCCGTTTGTTTAAGGAAGATTTAGGGTATTTAGCATAACGCTACAACAGGACCAAACTACATTTTGTCTCAGACTTGCTGTGATTGCAAATAATTGTATAAACACAATTATTCTTAAACTATCACAAAGTATGCGGGACGAAATATATTTTTTGTATCATAATTATATTATATTTTTTATAATATTATATATTACTAGTTAAAGCATACAAAATTACCACTATTGGATGATGGATTCCGGTAATATTAGAGTCATGTAATATTGTAATCTCTAGTAGGTGCTGATTCTTCCAACTTGAATTTTCTATTCTACACCTAATCGCTGGAGAGCTTGTAAATAATGTAAAATAAATACTTTCGTTGGCTGTCGGTATGTTTTCTGGAACAAGAGGCTACACGGCCTGTCCGTATATTTCAATAAAATATTGGCCTTCGCTATGACAGGACGATATCTGTCAAAACAGGATCTCCCTCGTAAATATATTTCTCCAGAAAGGAATATTTTTGCGGATCTGTTTCTCGTTGTTACTGACGTATCTTCCTCGTCCTTCTTAATCAAGCTGTCATATTAATGTCATTTTCAGGATAAAAAAAAAACTGTTCAAAATTTAAATAAGGAAGTTTAAATGTTGACAATAAGTGGTAGATGTAATGAAAAATATATAATTACTTCTGTTTAATAAATAAAAGAACGACATAAATGTTTGAACTGTTTTCATTTAAGGTTTAAATGAAATTTTCACATATTATTGTGCTTAGTGAAAGTGCTTTAACTTATAGGAATTATTTCTAATAGAAAGGTATAAAATACACATGGTGTTTAGAATTAAAGAAGGAAATTTTAAAAACTAAATATTTGGTTTGTTTACTCGCACGGCTTTCCTTACATTTAACAGGAACAACATAAAAAATGGCTTGATATTACAGTTTTTTTTAATTTTAAATTTAGCTTTGTAAACAATTTAACTACATCTTAAACAAACAATAAACATGAAAAAAAGGCAGGAACTGGTATCCCATAGACAATAGGCATGAAACATAGTCACCCTTACTAATGATATATGCAGACTGAATTTTGTGAAATTTAGGAAAAGTAATATGTCTTAATTTTCAAATTACATTATAGCCACAATATTCGTCATTAATATTATATTACAGACTATATTTAAATGAGAATATTCATTCGTCTTCCAAGTCTTAATTTCAAGTGCGGGTACATTGTTTATAAATTAACAAAAAGTTCAAGTTCCGGAACAAAACTTTTGGCATATTTCATGTCGCGAGTAGCAGTGAAATTATCTTGTCAACTAACTTTATGTCATTATGAGGCACGCATTAGTAATACTGCTTTCTGTTGTATGTTCATGAAGTTAGTAAGGAAGAAGTCTGATACAATTAGTAAAAATTGAAACCAAAAAGGCGAAAAACTCAGGGGTTTGATGAATTTTATGGATTTTTTCCATACCACCTAATTTAATTTATTAAGTAAATACAATATATACAGAAGAAAGTATACATATTCATATTGCCACATGGCATAAGGCATTATAGCATTATAAGGGATTGGGATGGGTCCGCTGAAGGCGAGGGTTATAATATTGGTCCAGGAGTCACTGGATATTAATATGCATCAATATTATTTTACGTAACATTTGCTGAGAACATTATCTTAAACCTGGAAGAGGAGACTCTAGTTAGCTAAGATTGGAAAACGGCATGGGTTATGTTTATTATTGTTGGATTTGAGCAACTATCAGTCATACTATATATTTCCAAAACGTTAACCGATAAGAATAATTATTCTGTCTATAAGGAAATGTGGTGATTGCTTGTGAAGTATGAAATCTCTGAAAGAATCAAAAATATCATATGAAGACTTCGAGTACCAGGTACTCCATGAAGAAAAACATTCTGCGACAATTATAACCACCTCTGGGTGTGTGCCAAGAATGTGTGTTGTCTCCTATTCTATTTCTTGTTATAATGAATTATAAAATCTGTAGTACCATAGGAATAGAGGAATACAGTGAAATATTACGGACCGACTAGCAGACTGGGAGTTTGTTGACGACATTTGTCTCCTAGCATAGTCCTTCAGAGACATTGAGTACAAACTAAAAAGATTGAAAGAAGAATCAGCAAACGTAGGTCTGTCTTCAAAGGCAGTTAAGGAAATGAGGATGAACTGCTGAGTTAAAGGTAGGTTGAAGGTGGATCCAGATTTGACAATCGAAATAATAGATTCATCCCTCTATCTAGGGAGTATAGTAAGTGAAGACGGAGGAACGGATGAAGATGTAAAGATCAGAATGCGTACAGCAAAAAGAGCATTTGTCCAGTGCAAAGTTCGGAAGAATGATGTCTCGCATCTCTCAGGATACCAAACTGCGTCTTTTTTTCTATATTTTAATGACATTAGAGTCTTTCCATACAACCAGTTATACATTTATTTGTATTCGCATTATCCTAACTATTGCTGAGGGTCAAGTATTTTCATTTTGTGGGACCAATAAAAACAAATTAATGAATAAGTCAACGCCCCAAGGCCGGATTCGAACCAGTATCGCCAATAGGTCTCAGAACGATAGACTTGTGTTTAACCCCTGAGATACGGGCCCTTTCTGCGTTTTTTTGGAGCAAATATACTCATGTATGCTCCCGAAACTTCCAGGTTTCCTAAAAGACCAACGGAAAAATTCCAAGTATTTGTTAATAGATGCTCGAGAAGAATACATTGTGTATACTGGCCTGAAATAATTTCTAATAAAGAATTAAGACAGTGACCTCTAGCCAATAGAGGAACTAATTAAGAAAAGAAAACGGAAGTGGATTGGTCCCAACTTCAGTAAGTATGACAGTGCCACAGAGATTGGAATCCACAGGGTGCTCCGAAGCAAGGACGGCCCAGGACAACGTGGAAGAGATCGGTGATGAGGAAGGTGAACGAGTCGGGACGTCAGTGGAGAGAAGTGAAACATTTGTCAACTGATCGAGATCATTGGTGGGAATTCGTAATGGCTGTTTGCTCCACTGGGAGCTAAAAGGATTACTACTATATAGCTTCAACGCTCACCATTAATTCAATTTAAACCTCCAACGTTTTGGCTTACCTGGTATCAAGGACAATCTATTAATTAACAGCTAAACTAAAAATCTTATTAAAAAACTTTAAAAACATTATTGATTATGAGAATTCTTTGATTGTATTTTCATTAATCACTAAAAGCGCTGTAGGCTATTCTGCCCATGTCTAATATAATATAGTCAATTGACTAATTACAACACAAATTAAAATAGGAAATCATATTTATTAATAATTAACATGCACCCATTTATGATAAATTATCTAAATATTTTAACTATTTCATTTAATATTAATCCTTTTAATTGTAAATGCTGTTACACTGCTAACTCATCAAAACCTTAATATATAACTTATCTTACATCAAATTAGACATATTATTATTATATTTCAACTTCTATTTTGGTAATTTTTCTTTTATATGGATAAACAAAACCAGTTTGAAACAAGAAATAAAAGTGTTATAAAATAATAATACAATACTATTTAATCATAAAGAATTTATTAAGAAAAAAATACTAATGTGTAATTAAATAGTAAATTATAGTTTATATTATTGACATTTTTTTTTTTAAATTTTTACATTTCTCATTTATTGTTTGTATTGAAAGAAACTTTTTTTTATATTATTACTTTTTTTTCCTTTTGGTTATAATTTATATACTAGCTTGAAATGTACTACATAATTAAAATATAATTTATTCATTTTTAATTATACTCTTGGGCTCTGGGGGTACTATATCGGGTAATATATCGCTAAATATATAATTTAATATCATTAATAAATTAAAAAGTCATATATAAATGGGTAATATATATTCGTAGAGTTTAGGGATGTAGGGATTATGAAACCCAGGGGGATCTTTAAACTGACCGAAACTTATGGAATATTCTATTGGCTAAGGGAAGACAAACTCTACTGATCTCAGTTTCCGTACTTTTCCCTTTGCCGGTGTTTTCTCTTCGTATTTTCCTCTTTTATTTGCTTTCGTCATTCCTTCCAGAGGTGGTAATCGCGTTTAGGTTTCATCAAGTGTAAGCTAGAAGCACGGATACTTCTTTAAAAATTTAAATAACGAATTTCCTCTAATTTCTCATTCCGATTCAGAGTTTTCTTTTTTCTTCTTTTCATTTCGTCCCTTTTTTAAGAGTTTAGATGTTCCTAAAGACAACAGTATTTATGAGGGGATAAAAGTATTGTGTTACAAAGGCCCATGCCTTACTAATGAGATACTACGCGAAAGTTATAAATAATATAAAGTATGAAAAAAACTTAAATAAAACCTCAAAATGCAATATTAATATGGAATTTGTAGTAATTCATAGTTAAAAAAATCATTCCAAACTTCTTCAAAATTTTTGTCTAGGTTATAAATTATTTATATTTTATGATCACAAGATATATCTGTGGCTACTAAAACCTTTAAAACCGAATGAACAAAATTCACCCAGGAAAAGATATTTATGAAAAACATAGGGATGCTAAAAAAATAGGGCGAGCTGTTAATGAATTTCGTGAAGTTTGTGATTCTTTACTCTTATTTTATTTATTGACATTTACAACTGTACATAAAATAAAAGTAAATTTGAAGTAAGATCATAATAGTATGATACAGCATGTAGAGAAACTACCCATTGGTAGCACTCAAATAGATAGGTAAAATTTACTCATAGATATTAAATTTTTAGTGTGTAGTTAAACTATACTTTTAATTACGTTAATGTTTATTTTATTGACTATGATCTATTATGAGTCACAGTTTTTATTTTCATGGCATTAATAGATAGAAATAATAATTATAAATAGAATAAAAAATAAAATATCATAAAATAATAATTGTTTGTGCTGTGTCCACTGGCGGTCAAAAGATTAGTCCACCACAATTTATAATTTTAAAATAAATCCATTCTATTATATATAAAATGATACTAAAGTAAGTATTAAAATACAATTTTAGAACAACGAAAGTACCTAGAAATTAATGTTAAAATAAAAAAATACAATTATGAAACAATAAAGAATGAAGAATAAAGAAAGTGTGAGGAAATAAATAAAGGAATTGTAAATTTATATGCTACTAGATTTTGACTGGCAGTGAATATACTCATATTGGCAGTGTATATCTCATAACTTCCTATTGTTATTATTTTTTTCCGTTATTTTATTTTAACCTTCCATGTTTAAAATATTTGTCCTGACAGATTGTTTTCTTTTTTTTACACAATTTCTGGATGATGAATTAATTAATTCACGGCTATGGATTTTAAGAAAAAAAACAACAACAAAATTTGCTCTGGTGCTAGTTAAAGCTTTATTCTCCATGAATGTCATTTAGGAAGTTAATTTAGGAGTCATTAACCTTTTTAAAATTAATTAAAATTTACAATACTAAGTTCTTTAAATTATTATTTATGTTTTCAGTATCAGAATGATATTATACTAACAACAGATGTATATTAAATGAATAACCAGATGTCTGAACAGCGTTTAATTAAAAAAAAAAAATCCTCTGTATAGAACCGCTTCTTGTTACAACAAAATGAAAAAGTGGAGGACAAGAGAGCTGGCTAATTGATTGTAAATTCCAACATGGCAGCCTGGAGTACCGCAACTAATTAACTCTACTCCTTTATTATTTACTGGCAATTAACTGATTCTAGCTTACCTGTCTTTTACCAACAGGTGTGTGAAAAATTATACAGTTTAATTTATGGTTGCTTCTCATGCTGATAGAGAGATTACCTAAAATGTCTTTTAATTCTTTCACTTTCTGAACATTTTTTTCAGTGTTTAGACATCTAATAATTCCATTTCTCACTAAAAAGGATAAGGTTTATCTGAAGTCAACGTTTATCTTTACATTTAAGTAGAAAGGTGAGAATTTCAAACCCTAATCGCTTTTTAAATTATAAAAATTATTTAAAACAACATTTTATTATTTTAGTTATATTTTTAAAAGCATAGAGATATAATAAAATGAGTACTGTAGAGGTTTATTAAAATAGAAGTGTTTGTTAGGGATAAAATATTATTTAAAAAAGTACAAAATCATTTTTGTGACACAGTACAGAAAGTTTTAAATATTCAAAATTATAATTTTTGTTGGTTACAAAAAAAATTTATTGTAATATGTTTAAGCCAACACATTTGAAAATTAAATTTTAAATAAAATAAAATGTTTCATCTCCGAAATTTGAAAATAACCTGCCATTTCAAGCATACCTTGCAAATCATTTCAGCAATAAACATACTACAATTTTAAATTTTTCACCGCTTAACCTACTTCTCATGGTAGTAGTTAACGAAATTATTCTGTTTATTTTTTATTATCTTTTTTTTTTTAATAACTTCTAACTTCATCTGTGGCCTTCTCAGCAGAGAGTTGGTTCACTATGAATTCAATGCTATTACTTAATGGACGGTAACTTTATTAGCTCGATATTATGTATATATAAGTTACGTGGCGTTTACCTAATTTCTTCATAAAATTAGTAGGTTACTATTTATGAAGAAAATTTAGAAGTTAAATGATTTGGCTAAGAAAAAAGGACTCCACTGGTATTATAACAAATATTAGGAATGTTATCCAATACTTCATGTTAGTTATTTAAAAATAAGTCTTGAATTGACTTGATGTTTATTTGGTGATAAGTGGAGCTATGGAAATTTTGACCATAATTTCATTTTCATTCCATTTTCTTTCCAAAATTTTATTCCATAAATTTGCTTTCTCTTGGCAACAGGCAATCTTCTTTTTTTTAGGCCAGAATGATAAAGTAATAATTAATACAACTTCATGACCGTGAAGGTTCAAAACTATGACTTTATGAGGTTAATAATCTATCTTGCGTTATGAAAATATAATAATAACTAAAATCATGATAACAAACTTATTATTTTATAAGAAGTCTTCTGATATAAGAGCCACCCTATAAGGAATAAGCAAAAACACAGTAAGCCACATATTGATAATAATAATGATCAAATGATATTCATAAAAACGAGAGGAAGAACTAAAAACATAGCTTATTCAGAAGTCCTCTAAATTTATTTTCTGTTGCCATAAATGTTTGAATTTCCAGAAAGAAATCATCATAGAGTTAATAATAATTCAATATAGAGCATTTATTACTAAAATATTTTTGTTGATAATGCCTTTACTATTCTAAAAAAAAATTAATTTCTCTAGTATGAGTGTAAATAAGCTTACACATACTGCATATGTGCTTCATCCCTTAGGGAATTACGTAGAGTAATGTTGGCTAGTTGGCAAAGGAACACAAAAGGATTTCCCAGAAGGATTCAGAATCTTTGGCTTACCGAAGAGGTTACAAATAGCTCTACTGTTTAGGTATTATTTCCCTAACCCCGCAAGCCAGGTGGGAATTTCCAGGTTTCCAAGAAAAATAAGTGATGTATAATGACAATATTACACCTCATAAGCTATTAAAAACAATGCTGTCGTAAGTTCATTGAGATGACGATTTTTTTTATAAAACCCGTTCTAAAGTAGTCCCTTTTTTAAAAATAATTTTTCGTCTAAACCTTATGAACAATTGCTTGTTTATTTTTTTTTAATTGGTTGATTTAAATATTACTACTGTAAATTAAAGAGAACTCCCCAAATCAATATCTAGAAAAACTACAATACAAAAAAGAAAAACTGCTAGACTTTAGAAGCCATTTGTATATCCAAATGTGAAAATTATTCTATTGTTAAATTAATTAAAAAATATTTGAAACTTATGCAATAAATTTCTCTAATATAATTTTGGGAAAATCATTTCTGAAAATAATTTTTGTTTTAACCTTTTTCAGTTAACAGACCGTACTTAAAATCTCTTCAATATTTTAAATAGATAGAGAAAAAAAAATACAAAAAAAAGATATATCATGTCTCAAAATTATATTTTAAGAAATGCCTTGTCTTACCCCTGTCGAACAGATCCGTTACCTTGGACTACATTTGGACAAACGATTAACCTAGAATCCTCACACAAGACTGAAAAGATAGGTAACTGCACGTCGATTTAGACTATTATAGCACTTACTAGACAAACGGTCAAAACTTCCAACACATTACAAAAGACTGTCTGGCCAATCTGGACATATGGAATTGAGCTTTGGGGCTCCAGTAAATCTTCAAATTCCTCTCGTATCCAATCCTTACAAAATAAAATCCTTCGTAAAATCCTCAATGCTGCTTACTTTGTCACAAATAAAATCATACATAAAGGTCTTAATGTTCCCTATGAAACCAATCTAGTCTAAAACAGATATCACTCTTTCCATTACAAACTCCCAAACCACTCAAGCCCCCTAGTTTCTAACCTTGTATCCTGTTTCATTCCTGGCAATCCTCCGAGGCGCCTGAAAAGAAGATGGCCACGAGACCTGCTAATGTAAAATGTCATTTGAGTGCTACCAATGGATAGTTGCTCTACACGCCTGTAACACTCCATTTTAACTAAGATAAAATTTACTGAATGTATTATATAATATATAGTTATAAATTTCAATAAAAATATTAAAAAAAAAAAAAAAAAGAAATATCTGAATGATAATAGTGATAATATTGACAATTTAAGATTCTAAATGGCGTACCTTCTGCAGACTTCGAAATATATTTCGCTGAGTCTTTCAAATTATTTAAATTACTATAAATGTGAATATTATAAAGGAGGTGTTATTTAGAGCCTTCAAGTATACGGGCACGCTTCAGTAGCATGTATTGCGTCATATTTAACCCGGAAGAGGTGTAGCCGTGAGCATTTTGCTCATATTGGAAAATAAATGCCTACATTCAACTCGCAGATGAGGAAGGTAAAATTACACGAGTATTTGAATTTTTAAAAGCACATCGCCTTCTTTATAAATTATAACTCCTCTTCGATTTTTATGTTTTTTATTTATTTATTTTTTTAATTATTTTTCTATTTTCTTTTATTTTTCTATTTTTTATTTGTTTTATTTATTTATTTATTTTTTTTTACTTTTATCATCCCATAGGCGTTGATGACCAGAGGGTTTTACGCCTTTAAGGAACAATCAACAACAACAACAATGCCTACATTTTCCTAATATTTTATCTGTTTTGTTTCTAATGTTGTGTACCTTCGGTTAACCCATTGATGTTGTTATTGCCACTTCTTTGTGTTATTTCGTGTACTCAATTCCGTTTTGGTTTGGTCTCTTCGCAACGACAAGGCTGACGTTTCGTCGAGACGTTTCTCTCACCAGTACACTCCTAACATAACATCCTTTTTATATCACCTAGATACCTCCAGCGTTTTTTAATTATGAGCCAAGGAAAGAAGATCTTAGATCTTTTATGGAATATGGATTCTTCAGCCCCTGATAGATGAGCTACAATTTACAATTTCAATTTCAAATTGCATTGAAAGTAATCGTAAAATTTTTTATTTTAATCACATCTAAAAACATAAAAAAATAGGACAAATTTTCTTCCATGAGATAAATGCTCACGGGACACCTCTCAGGATACAAACAAGTAGGGCACTTCTGCTGGAATAAATAACAGAAGCTTAGGGTGAAACTACGGAAGTATACCTCTAATGTTTTCCTAGGGCATTTTTTAAAATATAATAATATTATAGTATATATATGAATAAAAAAATTAAAAAAGGAAAATGATTCACTTGAATTATTGATTTGATGATTTGTTTTTTCTCGAGTGTACTCGAGCTATCAAAAATTATTTTAAACAAACACCTAACATTTTTTGAAAATAGTTTTTTCTTGGGACATTAAAACAAAACAAAAGATAATGGAAAAGAGCGGTAACGGATTGAATCTAAATATTTAATATTAATCTTCACCTTAACGCTATATTCAGAAAATTCCATCTCCCCTGCTTCAGAAATTCCTTGGCAACGCTTGTGGCCTGAAGCACCCTTTTACTAATTCAGGACTGCTAAGAATCGCAATATATATTAAGGTAAGATGTATGCAATTTAATTTAATTTGTTTACCAATTTTTTCTATTTTCCTACAAATGCCGAGATATTCGCTCATTATCCAACTATGTCAAAAAATATGAAATTAACTGTCAAGTATGAAATAATATTTAGTTTTCAGAATATTATAGCATTTAATTTTAGATTTTGATAAAATAATTTGACCTTTTTATGGGAAAAATCTACATTATTGCAATGTACGAGTAAATATTTCTAACCTGACATAATAAGGCAATGATTATTTGTTGAATTATATTTTTTCTATTATCATCAACTGCGTTTAAAAAAAGTAACCTTATCATGGACATACATTTTTTTAAAAATTTGATCAGTTTTATTTTACTATATGTTTGATATAGATTCAAATTTTCATTTATACAAATCGTGATAATATTTTCATTTATTTATATATTTCTTTATTGTTATTAAATTAAATTAAATCTTTTTTTAATTCAGTAAGTGGTACTATTAACACTAAAACTTAATGCTCTTAATTTGTAAGATTGTGTTAATTCTCTTAAATAAAATAATTATAATAAAAAACTTGGTACCTTTTATTATGATTGTTATAAATGTCTATTCAAAAATTAAAAAACTCTATACTTGCTATTGTTAGTTTATTAGGGCACATCTTCATTAGTTATAAAAAAAATCTCTCGTATATGATAATTGTTAGTTGATAATAAACTAAGAATGGAATGACCACATAACTTACAAAAAATACTCTTCGAAGAAGAAGTTAGTTTCAATTTTAAAAGCCTTAGTTGTCTTAAAATCCTTCTGTCTGTATTCAGCACCTAATTTTCTCCCTTTAGATAGGCTGTCCAGTTATTCCTACTGGAGGAACCGCATTAGCATCAGTGCTGGAAAATAGGACCCTGGCTTTCATTTGCACTGGAAAATGTCAGAGGAAAAAACTCATGTTTATGCATCAGTCTAAATGTAACAGTTAAAGAGTTTTTTTTAGTGTGGTTAGGATTTTTAATGTCTCTTGTTTGGTTAAGTTTCCATTTTCAGGCTTATTTCGAATAATGTTTTTATTTAGTTTAAAATAAAAAATTCCTATCTGTAGCATAAGTTAATTAGCATTAATAAACAAGGAGGAGTTATAGGTTAATATATTGAAGTAATACGGATGTTGTAAACGACTTATTTTAAACGTTAAACTGAAATCTTTATGTTAAACCTCTTCACCATGTTACTAGATAACTGCCGCTTAGATTGAAAATCTGTAAAAAATGATTCATCCACGATTTTAAATATGGTTATATTTATTTATTTTTAAAATATAAACATTTTATATTACTACTCCAATATTCAGAAATATGTTTTCAACCTGGAAAAATATTTTTCCTTTCATCTACTTGAGGTAAGTATCAAATCTTATCGTATCTTATGTAAGTGCATTTTTCATTAATAATAAAAATATGAGACAGTTAGTTATATCAAGTATACAAAATTAAAGGTAATTTAGAGAAAGCCATTTTGAAAGTCGGCATTTAAACCATATCAGACTGTTTCGATGAGGAAAAGACCTAGCAGATATTAAATAGCATTTATTGTCAATTTATATATCGAGCTTAATAAAAATCGATTAAATCATTTCTGAAAAAAATGTTGTGAAAAATCGATTAGATAAAGTGACACTTTTTGATTTAACCAAAAAAATTACAATGAAATAGCCGGCTTGCATATACATATGCCTAAATACGCATTAAATATGCTGTTTCAGTTTCTTAAGGTTTTTTGATTATTTGGACGCAGGTGACATCAGAACGTGCTTTTCCATCGAAAACTCGAATACATTTTCGACGATTGTAATACATCTCTTACCGTATATTTCGTATAGAGGGAAGTATCAATTGAATAATTATTTTATGGACAACAGGCCATGGAGGCCAAAGTCATCGCTCGATTAATAAATACATTTACTAATATATCGCGCGTTTCTTGACGTGGCTTTTTTCGCAGGGTGGGTTCATCACTCTCACGCCTATTTTTTGTGAGTGCCACCTTTTGTCTAACGGGCCTCACAAATGCCTCACAAAGTGAGTTTTGCATTATTTTGTGCTTGAAAAAAGCCCGGGTGGGACCGGGGATTCGATCTGACAACCTCTGGGTTGGTAGACTGGCGCGTTACCACGTTGCTACCGCTGCCTCCAATAGCAATTGAATACCACAATCAATATTCATCAATATTTTTCAAAGGCCTTTGTGAAGGTTCTTTACTTAGTCTTAATTTCAAACTTACAACAAATAAATAATGTTTTTATGACATTTTTGATTTATCAAATTATTTATAAATTTATAAAAAATGGAAATATTAAACATGTTTTTTTTTTGGCTGTTTGACTAGTTACCGCATTATTTAAAGTAGGCATCTTAAATTGCAGTTGTTGAGAGCCAAAAAAGTTCTTAGAATTGATCGATCCTAAAGGGAAGTTTTGCAGACATATTTTCCTGTTTTCAACCTTGACCCGCTGATGACATAATCTAGTTGTTTATCGACCTGCCGAGGAAACTCGATTATCTAACTGTAACGATTTCGATTTTAATTCCTTTCCAATATGAATAGTTCACAGCTGGTTATTATTATCATATGGAATTAATACTATGTTTTGAGATACCTTGTCAAAATATTTTTAAAAAATTGTGAGGAGTTGGAAATATGAATGTGTTTCGAAATCGCTTTGACTATACCCTTGTATATTCCATGCTAATAATGAATCAACTGTTGTATTGAGCAAGTGTGGCAATATAAGTACTGAAAACCTCCTTCGTTTAATGAAATGGTATCATAAAATCGAGGTACAAACGATAAATTTCTCACCTAACAGGCTTCGCGTTAATTAAACAAGCTGATTGATCTATGGCAAGGCAGGTCGTAGGTTACCTCCTCCCACCCCTTAGCGTTCATTGGGCGTCACCTCCTCGTAATTATGTTTTTTTCATCCTCATAAAACAGCCAAAAAATTGATGTAGAACAATGTAAATTGATATTGTAGGTGCAGATAATTCATTTCGAAAATTTGGGTCATTTCCATCATAAAGTTTGTACTGTCAAATATACGTCAGTTTTCTACAGTCCTACCTTAATTTTAAATTAAATTAAATTCTAAGTTGTAAACTCAGGCTTAATTTTTACCAAACTTTTACATGAAAACCTCATATCGCTTATACATAAATGTAATAATCATGCATGTCATATATTGTTATATTCTAAAATATAATATTTGAATAAATAAAGATCACAATAGGATATTCTGATCCTCTAAAAGCTGAGGTACTAAATGTAGCATATCTTATTGATGTTTCAGATTCCAGAGAAATTACTTAACGCAACCTGACAAAGCAAAGTGTAAATATACTCTTCAGGGATTTACCTCCTTAGGAGACAGCAGGTAATAATATAAGTAGTGGATCAGTTCATTCTGACTCATATTTTGTAAAAGTATGAAGTATTATTTCACTCTATCTTCTCTGGATCTCTTTCCATAACTACCCTATATCATTTTTTTAGGACCTACAAATACCTATTGGACTTGCAATCTCCTTCACGACCTTAAGTGAGTACCTTACGGAGTGGAATTTCCATCCAGCGAGGATTTAGGGCGATACCCGTAAAACTCGAAATTTATCCTGTCAATTAACCTCCTATCAAGTTAATAGAGTAAGTATAAAAGTATTTAAGGATAGAGTCATCTTACCCATGGCGTTCTAATGTATAGTGCCTCATTTATTAAATTTGAGTCAACTCTAATTATACATAGCAACCTCAATACGCTTAAATCGACAAACACCTTAAAGTACTACATTGCTACTATCATTTCATTTTTAGACCCAAACATCAGATCTTCCTTATTTTCCTTTACTTACATAGCTATTTGTTATACGGCGGAATTAGGAGAGAATTCTTACGCATAGAATGAAGCTATTCTTACGCGCTTTTTATGTTGTTGTTTTTTTAACATCACAGCCACGAAACTCACGTTTTCACCTACTCTAAGAGTTGAGGTGTTTAGATAATAAGTGAAATTACAAATTTTTTAACACCCAAGTACCTATACTCTGTATTCTCCTTCAATAAGAGTATTCAGTCTATTCACAGGATCAAAGTCTAATTTTATTCTTGACTACAAATCGCATACTTCCGTAAATTCTTTTTTGAAGAGGTTTTATTTCGTAGCATATACAACAGCATAAAAATAGGATATTTGGCTTTGGATTGCTCGGAGTCAGATACTTCTAACTTTCAGTTAAAGAGTAATAATTCTCAATGCAACTACCAATCTGATTCCAGAATTTGAAGTCCTTACTCCATGTAATCTATCTTTAGGTATGGCGGGTACAGAGATCAGCCAATAATGGCTTTCTTGTAAAAAGAACTTGATTGGAAATATATACGCTTCGTTATATCTTATAGAGAAATATCTTCTGAACATTTCTGAAAGATATGGGTAATTTTCTTATTTTTATTAGGAATTGCTATTTGTATGAACTGTTCACTGTTGAATAAGATAAAAATGTAAATAACTGCTTGTGTTGACGGGAGGGGCGATGCTGGAAAGGTAACTTTGACAGAACAAAACATGCATTGTCCAGGATCTGAGTCATTTATGTATTGGCTGAACGTAGCGCGGTAGAATGAAGACAGGCCACTAGCGAGGTGGTCCCAACCCACGGCTGTTTGTTAGCTTCATTCTCTTCCCTCTTCTATTCATTGCTCGGCTACAAAGCCTTCCTATTTCCTCTCAGTATCAGATCTCTGTTGGGTCGATATATTGATCATGTCTTCTTTTCTATAGAGCACCGCCCATACAACTTAATTATATTTCACCCAAATGAAAATAAAATATACAGAATTTTTTATACGGTTCATTCACAGAATTTTTTTTTTTTTTTAAGTTGAATTATTGATAAATGTAAAATTACTCTAATGGAGCTTAAAAAAATAATAATAATAATAAAATAAATTGAAGTGTATTTTTGAGTATTTCAATTTAAAATTCTTATCTAAATAATAGTTATTTATTTTTTATAAATAATCAAATAAGAAGTTGGACAGAACCATGAAGTGACGACAGTTATTTTTAGCTCAAGTTGTTTCAAACATTCATGGAATAACGGTAAAAATTGTGAGCTATCAAGCGTCTAAAACTGTTAATCTGTTCTATAAGAAAATGTAGATTTCTATAAATTAAAAAGCTGAAGAAATATCCTTCCTAGAAGCTATTTCATAGTTGAGCAGATATTTATCAGTGTAACAGAAGTGTTGGACGAACATTATTTTAAAAACACTTACAGTTCACTATCCTAACATCCGAAGGCAGTACCTTCTGGTTGAATTCATATTTCAATTTTTAAGAATCAAAAAATCTTCCTATGTATGTCAAAATCATTGTATGTCCATTTCCTCGAGTATCCATTTTTCGTATACTTGCTAATAATATTTACAAGCTTACATAAATATATATTTTTTTATCCCATGTTCTTATTTTATTTATATAATTATTATTCCTTTAATTAATTTTTCTTTAATTACACCTAATGCTGCTCAAATTGTCCACATTGTCATTTTTATGGGTTCGTATGTCCCATAATAAATTACTATTCATCCCGCCAAAACGTTATTATGCCCCCGAATAATAGAATCGTGACGAACCGTATCATGGTGAAATGCATGTTTAAAA